>NC_138830.1:38318664-38463664 GCF_965183815.1 Platalea leucorodia
CTGGCTCAGGTTGAGCCTGGTTCAACCACATTTCCTAACAGGCTTTACAATCCACGTATACAGCCTTAGAAAGAGGTGCATCAGCAACAGCACCTTTTCCATCAGGTTTGTGAGTTTGCTTTGGCTTTTGTTTTTCTTTCAAGTGTTCATTCAAGACGTGTTTGTTTTCAAGCTGCATTTAAACCTGTAAATTGTAATTTCTGAGAAGGGGGAGGAAAAAAGGGATATTTACTTAAATTTGAACCATGTTTCTCAGTTGTGGATTTTGTGTCATGCTAATTTTGCCATCTGTGACAGACTGTACTTCAGATGCATGGCAATATGATGATTAAGAATAGGAAGTACGTTCAGGGAAAATCCCCCTTTTCAATTGCACAGTGTATTCTTTTTTCCCTGACCAAAATTTTCTATGGTTGGCACCAAATTTTATTTTTCTATCATTCAGCCTTGTCAAGAGAGGACTTGGAATAATAGTCAAATAATGCTTAATTCCCTGATGTTGGTACTTGATGGTGTGCTTTTTGTCATATTTCTTCTGGGACTGAAGGCTTTTCAGTTGAAATCATTATTATTTCGGCTAAGGGTCAGTGAGGCTAAACAGCTGTTGGTGATCTAATTACAGGGTTTTGCAGAGAATCATTTCAAGTTTGTCTCACCAGTTCAGACCCATTCTAATTGCTATTGCTACTCAACTAAGCCAATATTCAAGTAAACCTCTGCAGGGGTCTGTGGGTGAAGATTTCCTCATGCATGTCTCTTGGCTAATCCTTATCCAGCAAGTCCTACAAAATCTGTGTATATTCTTGGGAGCTTTGCCTTTTGAAAGATGAGGGAAGGAGAGAAATATTGGCCATAACATACAAAATGCAGTTGCATATAAACAATACCTTGTGTTACGTAAATTAGCTCCCATGCTATCAAATGAAATTATAGCAAGGAAACCAAAACGCTGTCTTCAAAGACTTTGTATCTTTTATTTAGTTTTGTTAGTTGAACCTTCTGTAATAGAAGTAGAACAACTGATGGTATTTTTGGTGGTTTTGAAAACAAGGATTTTCTTTGAAAATAAATAATTGCATGGAGGATTATATTTATCATAAGATCTGAGCAATGCCATGAAGATAAAGTCCTTCTTTTCCTCTCTTAGCACTTGCATGGTTTTGTTTGTGAGCTTGATGTGTAGGGAAGAGAGGGATCGGGGAAGGAGAGGGAAGGCAGATAGTGCTTCCCTCATAAAATATACAAGGAGCTGTGCGTACAGAAGTGTCTCTATGAATCTGTTTATGGTTCTTTTTTGACTGACTGGCTAAATTACAGTTTCATTGTTCTAAATCCCCGAGGACTTTTCCAGAGATGTTGTAACTAAAGCTGTGCATGTTGTGAAGCTCTTCCTACCTGTCACTATCAGGTGCAGATACAACTAATTTACCTATTTTAGTTAACCTCTCAAGGAGCAATGTAATTACCTTTTAAAACGCACGGTTGTCGCTGGGGAGATAATACGACATTTTCGGGTATTTCTATTAGGAAAGCATACAGTGGTTCAAAGCAGTTATGGTGCCCAGCAGCACTGGCATGGCCTTTGAGCTGTGTTGTGGTCAGAAAGCAGATGCCAGAAAAAGAAGCGTTGAAAGAAAAGTTTCCTTTCTTTAAGCTGTTTTGTGCAGTGCTTGGAGAGAGCGATCCCACTGGGCAGCTCTGTGCTAATGTTCCTCCTCAAGAGAAACCCCTCTGCACCCTCACAACAGCGCGAACAGGTAGTAGACTCCTAGGACATTCCCAGAAAACATGGCCCACTAAAATGGCTGGTGACCTGCATTGGCACTATTTTAATAGTAACAGTGATTTTGGCTCTAACTGGTTTTGTCAAAGCTCTGGGAGTCCTGCTAATGCTATAGGAGAAGGACTGTATTCTGAGATGGCTTGCTTAGTCACACACAAATATTTTTAATTAGAAAGAAAAAGAAAAAAAATATAGCAGCAATGTCTGACGTATACTGGAATTATATAAAGGGGTTTTGTGGTTCAGCTGCTTTTCAAGGAGAGTTAGGTCTATCCTTGCTTTTTCTGTGACTTTACTGTGTTCTTTCTGTGCACGTGCAATTGTACGGACACATTGCATCTGAGCAGACAAAACTTGCCTACACTACAAAGTTGCTGGCTCATTTCTAAAGTTGGACACTTATGGGAAATAAATTCTTAGAACAGATTTTTTGAAAGCAAAGAAACCATTTTCTGTTGCATCTCTTGCCTCGTGACTGTACAAATCTCCCACAGCTGTTGCCTCTTTCAGTGCCGACAGGACCTTGTAGCATGTCTGCAACTTCAGGACGTTTCACACCTTACATTGCTGAGCAGTTTGCATTCAGACAGCAAGTTCCTGGGTAGGAGAACCTCATGGAAAGTCTCCTGCCCTGTCTTTGTCCCTTCCTTCCTGTTAAACTTAACAGGAGAGTGGTTATTTTGTTTTACCTTTGTTTTACCAGCCATGGAGAGATGGCCTTATGGTTATTTTGATTTTGTGCTGTTGAGGACTACTTATGGATAAAACTGTAATAAATCTTCAGTGCCATTATTATGGTATTATAACTGATGCCTCTCTCTGAGAGCTTCCTGGGAATATAAGGAAATGCTATGGGCCTTGTGCATCGCAATGTCAGCATTTGTTTGATGTATTTTTCAAGCATTGTTTGGTTTCAGGCACAATGACAGGGTTTAATTCTTTAGAAGACCCAGAATAGCAACAATTGTCGTTGGACAGACAGTAGAACTTCACTAATTCATACTAATGACTTTAAGAGATTTGTTTTATGATAATACTTCATAATGTGCAAATAAATGACAGTAGTATATTTTGTGAAAATAATGAAGTCTTAGTAATGTGAGATCACTTTACAGCTCGCTGCTATTAAATCTTTGCTGAGAAGTAGGGAGCTGTCTATTTTTTGCAGAAAATCATAAAGTTGGATGGTGAAATGTAGTTTATTAGGCAGTCTAAAAAGAAAAAACGTATTCCCTCATCCACTTCACGGTTCCCCATTAACGCTTTTCCCCGCCCACAGCAGTTTCTAGGTAACCATGCTTCTGACGATGAGACACGGAACTGGGCACTCTGCCATGCACCAGCTCACACTAAGGTTTTCCTTTCTAAAATCTTCACTTTAGTAACTTGCTTAGTGACTTATTTTCTTATGAAGAAAATAATACTGGAATGCAATGTTAAATGGGTGAGAATGCCTCCCTCTAGTGAAGTCAAGGGCTGAAACCCCAGGCGCTGCAAGACTTCAGCAGTAACGATGACTTGAGTGGCTTGCAGAGTGCTGCCTCATGTTGAGCAGGGAAGTCCTTGCTGTGGCCCTGGGAAGACTGGAGCGTTGCCTTCCTGGGAAACACTCGTGCTGGTTGAGAGCAGCTGAGCACGCCTTTGCTGTGAGATCAGCTGGAGTGGAGGGAAACGCTGTTCGCTGGTGGCGTGGCTGGTGAGCTACTACATCCTCCAGCTTATATTTTCGTACAGTGCAGGCAGTGGGATCTACATTGTGCAGTGGGACCGTCTTTAAAAGCTTGCCCAACATCAAAATGCTTTCTTGTCAGCAGACTAAGCAGCGGCTAGACACGTGAGATCTGGAAGCACAATGTTTGCCTGTGCAAAGCTAAGTTGTGACCTGACATCAGCAGAGCGGAGGCCGGCCGGCACCGCGGGGGCCCAGCAGAGGCAGCACGTTATCGGCTACCACTGCTGCAGCCCCTGCCACAGAGGCAGTGCCGTAATTGCAGATTAGCAGTGAAAACTGTGGGTGCAGCAAATTGTCTTTGTAAAACCACAGTGATGTTGCAACTGAAAATATTTTAAGTATTTTCTTTCATTTATGTGATTATTCCTACACAAAGCTATTTGCTGGTGGTCTGGTGCATGCCTGGGGTGGTAATCACGGACCGGGTTTTTTTCCTTTCGCTATAGTTACGCTATCAGCTTTTCGTAATGGGGACCCAATAGCTCTGTGGTCATCTCTTCTCTTCAAAATTGACTGTACTCTGCACTCTCTTCCACAAGTCTTTGAAGATTTTTGGCATCCCTTGTTCATAGGCTGCATGTTAGGGTCAAGCTTTTGAGTCTCCTAATCACTCAGTTCTGGCATAGTCCCGTTGCCACTAAAGCCTCTTTTCATGCCTATTTAATGCCTCAAAAGTGCTTTCAAGTGGTCTTTGATAAATCATAGTAAGTGTTATTCCAGTCGCTCAATAGCAGTACCTGCTAGAGTCTTTTTTAGCTCCCAAGGCAGCTGTTCCCTCTTGCCTTATTTTACCAGTGACAGTAATTCATTCCACTTGAGCTGACTAGCTTATTTCACATTTATTTGCACATTATGAGCAGTGTCATTCTACTTACCCTGCAGACAGTAAATGGTTTGAAAAATGCAACTGTAACAAATATTAGGCATGGGGAGGGGAATAGGAAAATAGAACCTTTGCATTTGGAGCCCAAATAAAAACATAATGAATAAATAATATTTTGAAATTATCTCAATCATTGAATGTATGCAAAATCAAAGGTGCTGCATAAACTTGCATTATCCCTTTGAGAATACATTTATCTTTCCCGCCAGCTAGTTTAGCTTCCCTAGTGTGGAGTTAAATAAAATATTACCCATCAGGTCAGGAAAATAATTAGTCCAGCATTATTGCCTCCTTTCCTAAGCAATCAGACTTGACCCGTATGTATTATGCATGTTTGCACCCTGCACATTTAAGAAGCGAGAGGTATATAAACAGATGAATTTGGGCTCCATGTTTGCGTACCAAGACAGTACTCCTACTCCCCTCTACAGAGGAGGCAAGCTGAAAAATTCTCAGAGCAAAAGCAAAGCATTTTTTTGGTGTCCTGAAGTAATTTCTTTCACGTAATCTTTTGCTGGCTGTGGCAAGTAGTTATGAAAGTGCCATAACTTAATATGACGGCAGGTTTTCCCCTTGTACATGATGAATTGCAGAAGTACAAGTAATGATGATGCTCTCAGCAATTTAGAAATGTGTTGTGTTTTGCTCTTGTAATGAAGACAGACAAAAGAACCTCAGATAGGAGGGAAATGAGCTCAGAATCTCCCAGAGACTGGAAAGTCCTTGAGGTGAAATCAGGATGGTCTCGTGCAATTCCGATGAGGGGGATATTTTCTTAAGGTCCCAATTCTGGGGATCAATAAAAGGTAAGATTTCTCATTTTCATTCATTAAAATTTCTAGCACTTACAGCTTCTAAAACGAATTAAGGACTCCCAAATTATTATTAATTGGACTTGATGATAGCAGTGTTGTATTTTAGCTAACAGAGCCCAGCCTAACTCATGGCCTCCGAGTATTGCAGCAATAGTAGCAGGCAGGAGACATTCAAGAGTGGGACTAAAAGGAGGAATGATGGACCTGCAAGGAAGTCACTGCTTAGCACTGAGCACGGGAGGTTGAATCGTTTCAAGGAAAGGAGTTTTCCTTGTAAGGTGTGAGGCTCTTCATTTGCTCAAGCAGTCTCAAGTTGTCTTTGTGCTTTCAGATCAGGCGTGCTATAAAAATCCTTTCCTCTGGGGGGATATAGAAGAATCCTGGATACAAGCTAAACCTATTATTTAAAGTCCTGAAAAACTTCCCAGTAGATTTGAGAAGTAGGTTTGGGGTCCTGAGATTTTTTTTTTTGCAGATTTGATCAGCATAGTTTTCTGCATCTATCCAAATGCAGTATCTCTGTGTCTCCTCTGAACCTGTGTAGCTGGAGAGCAGCCAGGATGCAACTCTGAACTTTCCAAGCTAGACTGAGTTACACTGAAATGTCTTGGAAGAGCCATGTTTGTTTGCCCAGGGGTGATCTAGACAGTACAGATCTCAGCCCATCTCCATATTGTTTAATGGAAAAGCTCTAAACGAGCCGTGGGTAATCTTACTTAACACAGCATTCTTGTGTTTTCTGGTATTCACGTGATCTAATGTATTATTTTTCAGTAATTGGATGGATTAGCAAGAATATGGGATTTCATACAGGGTGTCCACATTTTGTGATGTTCTATATGACAGTGTGGCATGCAGATATTAGATTAATGGTGGCATTTGGGGAATCAGATTGACCACTTACTACATACTTTGAATTTTTATTGCCAGCTCACTGTGGAATGGACTCTGGCAATTTTTGAAAATCTGATAAAGCAAGGCAATATTAACAATACAATCCTGATGGGATTTTTTCTGGCTTTCTGAACTCTGCATAGCGGTGCCATTTCTTTCTGTCCCTGTAGTTCCTAGTCACTCCCACTGAAACACACGTGGCCTTGCAGATGACTGCTACACCGGCTGGGATGCCCATCCCTCGGCCTTAGTGAGCCCCGAGCTCGGCTGAATGTGGCAGAGTGATGCTGCACTATCACCACAAGCATCTACTGCTCTAAGCAAGGGTTCTCCCATACATTCCCGGGCAGAAGTGTCACAGCTGAAATGCATGGTAACCACTAAGCACAGTTATTGGTGGCCAAGAAAGAGGGGCACTATTGTTTGCTTTTATAGCAGGGGATTGCAGCCAAGGTAACACAAACTGCTGATCTCCACCAGCAGACCATGCCATCGCTGAAGGAAGGTAGGTGATCTATGGTGTGGTTAAGCAGTGGCCTCAGCCTCAGAAAATCAGGGGTTTGTTTCTGCTCAATCTTGGAAAATAATGTACAGTGGCTTGGTTTTCCTTCTATTAAATACAAACAAACAAACAAAACCACCAGAAACAAGGAACATTTTTTTGGAGCAGTGAGTCTCTGAGGCTGAGAGCAACTTTCACACTACATGTCACCCCAACCTGGGCAGCTGAGGGAAGGCGACTGGTCTTTTTCAAAAGGGCTGTGTTCTGCATAATCTCGCAGGACTTAAACCACATCTGGTGTTTCTAGACGCTGCTGAAATACAGGAAAATTATAGCACAGCACTTCCATCAGCGGTGACTGAGTGACAGAAATCACGGCCGAGTTCCTGCATTCAAGCTGTGCAACAGCCAGCTGTCTGGATAAGCAGTAGAACTTATTACAGCCTTCTTTCCGTGCAGTCATCATCTTCCCATCTTCATGTTAAGTGTTTTGTCTATAAAGTATAAGTGGAGTGAGAATCCTAAACATTTCTGTACTCCTTTTGTCAGAACTGACCACTAATTTATAGCACTGCTGTTGTAAAGTCATCTTTCTTGGGAGAAAGAGCTCTGACTGGGAGGAAGTGTTGAAAGTTTGAAGACAGACATTGAAAACATCCCTTACCGAAGTCTATACATAACAGAAACCCATAGCTTTGTCTCCAATGAGTACAGCCAAAGCAGAAATCACTGTTTCCAACTTTGTTTGTTTCCAACCTTCTCTTCATAACAATGATATTTGTAATAATAATATGAAGGTAGTTACTGCAGAGAAAGTTGGGGAGACCCAGAAGCTTATCTCTGAAACATTCATTGCTGGCGGACAGGGTGATGGTGGTAAGCCTGGTTACCCTGCTTCAAGAACTTTGCTGCTTGCTAGTTCTATCCTGCTGTTTCAGACCCCCAAATCACAGCTGTTTTCTCTCTATACCCCCCCCAAGGTCTACCCTCAGTCCTGGTGGATCTTGCTACTCTCCTCTCTGGACAAGTTGCATCCCTGTTCTTCCTGGCAGTAGTGTGAGAACCCGTTTCTGATGTTACTGAGTCATCGCTGCTGTTCTGCCTCTCGTTGCAGCAAAGATGAGACTCTGATAGATTGGTCCTGCAGGGCCCACAACAGTGTTGGGGATGACCTTGTCCAACCTTCCTCCCATGTCTTCATCTCTCTCTCCCCCACTGCGAAGGTACGGTGATGGTGTGCTAAGGAGTGCCAGGAGACAGGAAATGGGATTTGTTCTATTCAGCTTGGATATTCTCGTAAACGCTCATGTAAATCATCCCCACTCTGTTTCCTCGCTCTTCTCTGTGTGGTTATATCCTTTGTTTGCCTCGTTCTTCCGTGTTATAAGTTGTTTGTTATTTCTGTTTCAATGCAGTTGGCATTGTCAATTGAGAGTTCACATTATGTTGTTGCCCTTGTGGCTGTAGCGTGTTCCTTTCAGCTAAGGGATTTCAGGAATTGTTCCTTTGTGGTTATATAATAATTAAACAGGGCTGTATCTTTGAATTGGGTAGGATTTATGGCTTGTGCATCTTCTGGCCTATGTTTTTAAAAAGAAAACAGAATTATGTATTAATTGGTGACAGATGTTTAAAAAGAGTCTCTAATGAAAATCTGCAATGCTTTGTCTTGTCCTAGCCTAGCACAGTACATCTGTTGTGGCTCGGTACAGAACTGGAGAAGCAGCAAACAGGCTGTTTGTTCCAGGCTCGCCTGTGCAGCCAACGAACCTGGCTCCCCTTCCTGGCTCTGCCATCGCCCCTCGCGTGACTTTGAGCGAGTTTTGCAGCTTCTCCTCTGCTCTGTGCGTGGTGAGGGAAGGCATGCTTGTACGTCCCTAGAAAGCAATGTTGTGAAGGCAAATGCTCTTAAGAATTGCGATGTGCCCGTTTGTGGCAGGGACGAAGCAGGAGGAGAGGACATCTGCCAATAAATGCCTAAAATCTGTATTGGCTGTAATTATATTTCAAGGCGTTTAATTCTTAAATGCTAGACAAATGGGTAGGGATTTAGCAAAGCGGCAGGATTTTGTTTACTCACATCCCATAGGCACTGTTGAAATGCCTATATTCAGGGAGCAGTAGGAGCTGTGAACATGGAGTATCTCTGCTTATTCTTTGGGGGTGGTAACAGCGAGGCATGGAGGGTAGTGATTGCAGACTGCAGTCTGTTTCCTTGAGTGGCTTCAAGTCTGTGTATGTCAATGCTTCATTTACTTCACACTCTCCTCCCTCAGACAAATATTGTCCTTTATGTGTATCTGTGATGTGGTGATTATTCTTGGACCTGTGTTTTTTGGTGTCGATGTGTATCTTGTATATATTAATAGATATTAATGTTGGTGTGAAATCCAAAAGCTGATGAAACTGAAAGGATGCACACTGGAGCGAAATACAGTCTTTTCCAGCCTCAGGAGAGGCCTGACTTCACTTTCATAAATCCTTTGTTGTGGCACGCAAGCTTCTCGGCTGTCATTGAGTGTTCTGTGTTTTGGAACATATGCACAAACGTACACACAAATATATGAAACATTTCTTTTGGCTATTTCCCATATGGTTTAATTTTTCACAGCTCTGTAAAATCTCATGTGCAAATTCTGTTTTCATAACTTTTATTGTATGTTAAAAGCAGAGTTTTGAATAATTAAGAAAATTCTTTCCTAGTCCTTTTTAAGACAAAAATCTTTGGTTGTTAATGACAGCACAGGGAGCTGTTATGACTCTTGGTTTTGAAAGTAACTTTAGAAACTTTTTCCTGCTAATGGTTTATATTTTAAAAGCAGAGGGAATGACTGCTGCCTCCCTTTCTTTTCATTGTTCTTTTCTCTGCTTTCCTCTTCCCATCTCTGAAGTGTTTATTCTCATGCAGAAATTATAGTAGCTGTTGCAAACCCTGTGAGCCTACTGAAGCTGTGATTTAGCTCCTAATCCCAGTACTCTTTTCTTCTTCTCTCATCACACTTACATATCCCTGTGCAGTTTGTACTCCATTTGTTAATTCCAATTTGATTGACTGTGGACGCCTTTTGAACCCCATAATCACCAAAATGCCAGTGTTTCACTATGTAACTTAGTATTACATCCATGTCCTGAGCCACTACATCAGATGATGTAGACGTCTAGATTTACTGTTTCTCTTTGTTTGAACTTCCCCCCCCCCCCCCAACACAGTTCAACCATGTTGGTCTCTTGTTTCTCTGAAGCTCAAAGTCAGCAGGCTGAGACTGTGGCTCAATCCATAGGAAAAAGAGTGACAGATACAAACACAAAAAATAATTAGCTTCTTGTTTGCTGTTTCCAAATGTAATACCACACTTCAAACAAGACAATGCTATTCCATAGATCACAGTGATTGAGTGCAGATTAAATTGTTGTCTTATTATTTATCTATGGTAGGTCCCTGCATGAGCCAAGCTCCGAGCATCGAAAAGAAAAAGTCCTCGCTGTAAGTGTTGTACATGCTAAAGATAGACAAGTAGACAGGTACAGGAGAAAAGAAAAATAAGGAGGAGGATAGGCAAATTTTATGTGAGTTAATGTAATGAGCATGGTAGTACTGCTTTTGCAAAGGATTTGAAATGGATGGAGTGAGAACCTGTCCAGCGCGTTCAGATGGATCACATCTGTGACGGTAGCTCTGATTCTGTGGTTGTAGCTTGCAATACTTCAGGCACAGAAGTGATGGGGGGAGAAGCTGACAAATGAGCAGACAACTGAGTCTTGAATAGAGATGTAGATTAAATCCTCCTCTGTGGGGAAAATACATTTGTGCGGGAAAGCAAGAGATTTCATGAGGATGAATACAGTGAAGGCACAGTCTCTCATCAGTGCCCCTCAAAGATATACTAATGCTTCTCTGCTTTTTCTTTAGTGCTCTGTTGTTTTTTTTTTTCTCTAATACATCCTTACCCTTCATCTGCCACTTTTGCATAGATACTTATTCTCCCATACAAACTCTGATCCCAGCACATCTTAATTTTTCGAAGTATTTTTACTATGAAACACTTCTTTCTTTTATTATAAAATAAAAGAAAATGGGAAGACTTAGGAAGGAATATGTTTACTTCGGCAACGTACATTACCCCCAAATAAAAATTTCCACTTTGTGTAAAGCCAGATAAGCAAAGAAAATGCTGTGAAGGGATCACTGCAAAAATTTTGTTGATTTTTTTCCAAATGTGGTTCGTTGGGATTTTTGAAATCCCAAAGCCTAATGAAAATGTTTTGAATAATAAAGTAACATCTTTTTTTTTTTTGTATGTACGTATGAAGGTGTTTTCCAGATGTGACACAGATCCCAAAATATGTGGCTGTTATTCTAGTACACTGTATTTTCCTATAACATCCCTTTTGCACACCTCAACAGAAATCTCCTTAGAATTCAGCTGAGAAAATTCTTTTTTTCAAATTAATGTTAGGGTTTCTTAAATTTCTATTGACTATAATTAAGTAATGAAAAATGTAGGGGAGTTTCATGCCTGGTTTATTTTTAAATTTCTTTTTTCTTTCTCCTTTTTGTTTTCCAATCTAACTGCTTATATGGCCCTGTATACTTGTGTTATCAGAGTGGTTCAAAGACAATGGTGAAAGATGACAAAGAGAGAAAGGAATGTTCAAAATCCAAGCGCATAAATAGGTTTTCTGGGGAACATCACAAAGGCTCTATTGTGCTACACATAGCAGAGACAGAAAGGATACGTGCCCACCCTCCTCCAGAAAATGCTGCAGACTTTTCTGCAGGTCACTTGCTGGTGTAATAAAAACTCTAAAAATATTCATGGGTACAAAAACGTTACTTGTAATATGCCACTACATTTGTTCCACTCATAATTCAAATAATTGCCTTAGGTAATGTTTGCATATTGGTATGGTCAGACAGCATTATCTGTCTCCTGCAAAGTACTTCTGGCCTGAGAGAAAGCACTCCTGCTGTGTTCGTTGTGGGCTGTGACAATCAGATGTTGATAGCTGTGCTTGAACTGTGCGGTGGTTTTTCAAGGTCAATAAAAATATCGGGCAGTAAGAAAGGGAGCGGAAGACCACCGACCTCATTTTGCTTGTGGCTTCATCTCAGTTCAAAACCCTCCCGATGCATTATCTGAGTGAGTCTTTGGGAAAAAAATATATTAATGCTCTCTCATTCGGTGCTGTTCTATTACCTATTCATCAAAAATATTGCTTTTGTGCATTTTTCATTATAAGATTCAACATTACCAATGTTAATAAAGAGAGAACTCCTTTTCTTTTCTTAGAAATAGAATATGTAAAGACATTGCCTCTTTGATGTTTCTAAGCCAATACAATATGTATTTGAATGAGGATAAAAGTCATTCTTTTAACAGAAGATCATCCAAGTCATTTCTGATGAAACTCAAGAGGAGCTTTTTTTTTTTTTTAGAGATGCTTAGAAATTAAGATTAAAAAAGGGGGGAGCACCTCTTTAGAAGTAACAGCTAATTGAAATAAGTAATTTATTTGACGGTATTTGTCAGGCTGCTGTTTCATGCAGGCCTGCGGTGACATCAGCCTCCATCACTGGGCTGAACTGTTCAGCAGCAGGTGCCTTTTGTTCAAGGGGATGAGACCTTGCCGTCGCAGGCAGGTATTTCATGTGCCATTATCCTGACCTGTGAATAGACAGCAGCTGGATTTTGGCAGTCCCTCCCAAAATTTCCCATGCTGCCAGGGCGGTGCTCATGTCACTGGCTGGTTTGCTCATGTGGGAATTCTTACTGTGGATTTTCCACAGAGGATTGGGCAATAGATGACTTTCTGTTTAAGAGCTGCTATAAATTTGAAGCTAACAAATTTTGTGAGTCCTGTGAAGCCTTGGGAGCAGGATGCTTCTTGAATACTGTCTCAGCTCACTACTGTCTGGCTAACTGTTCACAGGCCCAGGACAGTGTGGTAGCTCTCCTTTGTAAGTCAACAACTTCTGCATTTGCTGTGGAGGGTGTGCAGTGAAGGAGCATAAAGGAGTTAGACACTTCCTCCACTGAGCAAGTCTCCTCTGAAAATCTGTCTGAAGTTTGATACTTTTAGCCAAACTGTAAGAATGCTCCATAGAGTAAATGGTGGAAAAGCTTTTTTAGAGCCCTATAGAAATATCTGACAGGAGAGAGGCAACTCATGCAAAATTATTAGTGTTACACTATTATTTGCTCCTGTTCAAGTGCAAACCTGTCTGCAGGACGGGAGCAGTGTCTTGAGTTATTCCCTTCCTCTGCGCTATTCAAAAAAGTGGATCTGTGCTGTGTAAAAACGGCTTCCTAAGAGCACTGCAAGACTGTCTGGGCTTGAATTTTAGATAGATTTAGATCTTGAGCTGCAGTGAGAGAGTTTGGGCTTCTACCGACTGTCAGGGTGCCTGGAGACAGCTATGGGGGTTTCAGCAATGTGAAACTGTTCTTGTGGGGCTGGTGCTTTGGTTTGTTGCTGTTGGGTTTGGGTTTTTTCTTAAATTTGAAATGAACTTATGAAAATGGATGTACTGTTATCAGGAGAATAAAGGTTTCTTTTCTCTCAGTACAGATATGTTTTCTGAGGTGAACTAGACGTCAGTGGCCAGACATAATAACCCCTTTTCTTTTATCCCCAGTTCACAGCAAGTTGAATGTGTTTTCTCAGCTCACAAGCCTGTGGTATGAAGTCTGAATGAAGCGGAATGGTCTCCTGAAAGCCATGGTGTTTGCGGGCTGGCTTTGCTGCCTGGCCGAGTGGCGTGCAGGCTCCTTTGTTCTCAATGTATTGTTTTAAAAGTCTGACGTTTAACAAATTGGAAACCACTTTCAGAAGCCTCTGCATCCACAAAACTATCACTAAACTGGAAAGTACTCTGACCACAGTGTCCCAATTGCTAAGGTAGGCACGTGCTTGGGCTCATCAGGCCTGTTTGCAGCAGAGGGTGTTTCTGGGAGTGTAGCTGAAGGGGTAGGTTTAAAACTGAGCAAAAACCTCAGAGCAAATCTGGCGATGGATGCATTTCTGAAAATCCCCCTCAAAATCTTTTGTTTAAATAAAATTAAAAAAAAACCCCTAAACTGCAGGGGCATGTGTTACAAGCATCTTGAAATGCCATTAGAGAGCTTTAATTGCTGTGGTGCCATAAAGCCACAAGCCGTTGTAAGGGGCTGCTTTGCTCTGGGGGGTGTTTTCAGGAAGGACACTTTGCTCAGCACATCGAGCCTCTTCCCACGTCCCTCCTCTTCCAGAAGAGCAGAAATTGAGCTCTGGCCTGAGGGAGCAGCGGTGTGGACAGCATCAGTGCCTCGCCTGAGCACTGGCAGGGCTGAGGGAGAGTAAAATCAGGAGGCTGTTCAGGGCCAGCACCTCGTGCCCTGTCTTTCATAAGTGGAGAGAGAGACAAGCACCCAGACCAGAAACACTCTGTAAGCAGGCAGATTATACAAGGGCATAATGGAGAATGTTATTCTCCTGTTACTTTCTGCAGATACGCTCCAGTAGACAGGCTGTCAAACAACCACTGAATGATGCTGCTGTAATTTCTAAGCCTTTTTAGACTGACCAGGCAATGCTAAATATTGTACCTGTTATAAGTACTTCATGATCCTACTATCATGGAAAAAAAAAACAAAAACAAACGTTTCATTCCACATAGCTAAACGCACACAAATACCGGGTTAAAAAAAATCTGTAGAAGGAAGATGGGAAATAGATCTGTTTCACTTTTAAATTCACTTGAATTTGGACAATGCCAGGCAAGCAATCGCCATTTGGAGAGGTTTAGATGCAAAACTTGATTGTTCTGAATAGTTATCTAGAACATATATTGCTGCAGCTCTGATGAGAAACAACCTACTATTCTGCATCTCGCGTAAATCAAACATGCCTGCCATTTGCTAAATTATTACATTATAAACCGTGTTGTAATTACAAAACTTTAGTTGTTCCATTTTTGATCTCTATGGTTTATTGTATTATTGGATGGACTTGAAAGCTGAAGCTTTGAATTTATGAATTCCACTAAAATATTATATTCCCCATCCCTTTCTCCAGCTGATCCAATGACTAAATCGATTGCTGGGGCAATGCCAATGGTATTAGGATCAATAGGACTGTGAAATTTATTGTACATTTTTGTTGCTGTATAAAATTAGATTGCAGAGTTTATGAATGTTTATTCTGAGCACTAGATTTCTGGTTTGCCTGAAACGTGCATTACAGTAGTTTGGTCTTTGCTTGTTATATGAACATTTCACTAGCGATACTTTGAAGGTATCCTCTTTTAAAAAGTATTAATAAGTCTGTGCTTTTTTTTTTTTATAAGTTGCATCCAAATTAATCTTAATCGATATTAGGTCTCTTTCAGACCCCGAATTGATTTTGCAGAGTGCATGTGTAAATGTCTTGCTGAATTTGGGCCATGCAAAGAAAATGAAAGCTAATGGAAATTTTCTTGTTAATTTTACTGGACTTGTACATGGTCTTATGCACTTTGTATTGGAGAATCTCCTGCCTTTCTCAGCTTATCTGCTTCAGATGGTTTAGACAATGTACAGTGAGATTTATTTTGATAATTACTTCAGCCAGCTCTCTTGAACTTTTGAAAAGAGGTGTCTAAATTACATCCTTGATTTTCTGCCAAGGGGCCAAAATTCCAGGATTTGTCTTCGGCTGTAATCAAACTGCAGAGGGGGCGCCCATTGGTGTGAGGCTGTAAAGCGAGTGTACAAAAGCAATAACAATGTTGAGGAAGAATGAATCTAAATGCAATATTAGGGACAATACAAACTTCTTTTTAGCAGTCACTAAATATGTATGAGGGGAGTGATCTTTTTAAAAATGCGTGCAATGTTTTCATTCAGTGAAGAATTGCTAATTCATCAAGAAGAGAGCTGATAATTCCAAAAACAACTTTAGTGGAAAAGGCCCAGTAAAGTCTGTCTGTAGGAGCTGTGTGCGTCTGGAAGAACTGTGAATCCTAGTGATTTATATCTGCTGGACAGATCAGGGGGTTGATATTCAAGAGGTATGTTTTAATCCTGGACTGGCACATAACCCCAGGCAAGGCATTTCAAATCACTGTGGAAAACAAAGATAAATGCACAGCCTCCATTATAGAGCTCCTTGGCAAAGATGACCAAAAAGAGGTGCATGGAAATAGTATATTATAAACAGCAAACTCTTTTCAGAGTCACTGGTCGAGTGACTGGTTACATGGTTTTGAATTTTCTGGTGACTCCCTTTTCTTCCTTCTGCTGGTGTGTGGAGGAAGATAGTAATGGTAGAAGAGTGCTCCACATTAAATTTTCATTTCAGCAGTCACAAAATATAGGATCTCTTTTAAGCCAGACATTAAGCCAAGCAGATACTGCAGGCCAACCCTAATGAGAGGAGGAAGAGAAAGGGGGTGATAGTGCTGTGCTCAGTTAAGACCTAGATAACGCTGTCTTTTTGAATGTTGTGTTGTTTATATATCTGTCTTTAGGAAGACAGAAGTAAAGAGACTCTCCAGGAGAGCAGAGTAGATCTAACTATACACAAAATGCTGTGGAAGGAATATGCTAAGAAAATTCTTTTTCTTGTCTTTGCTATTAATTTGGGATGTTCTGCTTTAACTAGAGGAGGTGTAGCTAGCTTACTCAGAATGTGTTTTTCAGGCTAGCAATACCCCTTTCATGGAAACGGTTTTGAAAGAGTGCACAAACCTAGCAATATATGTCCTCACCAACTGTAGAATAAAGAAAGCACTTTTTCCAGTAGACTACCAAACTTTTGTTAGAGGCTACAGGGACTTAAAGATAATATTTCAGCCAGAAGAGGACTTTAATTTTTCCACTCATGTAAAAAAAAATCAGGTCAAGTGTGGATCTGAAATAACTTTTGCTGAAGTCTGTTTCACTTATATAAAATGGTACTAGTATTATATATTGCCTCATCAGTGACAGTGTTTTTGGATTAAAACTTTATGATTTGCCATTATGCGCCATAAACAGTGATCCATAAATCGGGAGAAAGGCGTAGGGGAAAAACAATCCTAGAAATGAAAGTTCAGATGTCAAAGGATCAGAGTGCTAACAGTGATACCAGTTGCTTCCTCCTACGCTGTCGGTGGATTTGTACGTCCTATACCATTTCCTTTCTCTGTTTGGTTCCAGAATGAATTCTGTTTCATGGCAAAGCTCTCCTGAGATTCGATTGGGCACAATCCCCCAGTTTTGAAATTCTCCGCTCTCTCTCAGACAGGCTCACCTGTACACTGACGCATGGGTGTGGGCTCTGGTACCTGTGGGTTTCTCAGCCCTTTGTGAGGGAGCTTGTGAGCTTGTCCTGGTGCTGTGACATGGCCAGGTCAGTGGCAGTGTCTCGTGGGATGGCAGAGGCAGCCCACTGAACTCGTGGAAACCTAAGTGACCCTGTTGGAGATGCTTTAGGAAGAAAGCTGTCTCAGCAGAATGTTTCAGTTTTGACAAATTGCTAAACACCACGCTGCTTTTCAGCTTTCTTCCAGGTTCATGTGTATATTTGCACACCCATCTCTGTACAGGGAGGGGAAGGAACAGATGCTTTCTCATGTTTCAGATGTAAACCAGCAAAAAGACCATTCTGTCCCTATTGCTTTGCCTTCAGGCTTCCACTTCCACACTGGACTGTCAGAGGGAGGTCTAAATATTTCCCTTGGCTCCAGCTAGTGGAGAACAAGCCGTAGGCTGCTGCGTCTTTCATACAAATGCCTCGTTGCTTTGTGGAATTGGATTAGGGGCTGGAAAGCATTGGTGACAGTGGTGATTTTTATTTTTTTCCTCTCGGTGAGAGTCCTTTGTCCAAAGTGTGGTTGTTGAGGCAGTTCATCAGCTTTCTCATCGTGTTCAGTAGAGGTATATTAGATGATATCGTTCACTTTCCAATCTGGTTTATAGGCTTAAACGTGACTCTTAGGAGGGACAGGAGACACCATTCAAAAAACTGCAGGCTGTAAGTACTCCTATGCGTAACGAGTGTTAAAGAACACGGCAATAAGTTTTGTAGCTGCTTGGGTTCCCAGCTGGTTTTCAGCCTGTGTGGGGTGCCTCAGCTTTGACAGGTAAAAGTTTATCAGTTGTCAACATGAGAATAGTTTTAACTTCTTACTGAGCTCTGGAGAGGAAGGATGGGCCAGTGACCACAGCACTTGCTTCATGTAGAAACCCAGCATGGTTTCTCTGCAGACTTCCTATGTGCTCTCGGACAAGCATGTCTACTGTGATCCCAGCTACCAACAAGACATTGGAGGTAATATTTCTTCTCCATTAAAACTGAGCTAATATTCCTTACAAATATGTTTCATGACTGCTTAAGAATGCGAAGTCTCTCTAATGCTTCAATAATTCAGAGCAGTTAAGCTTCGTAGTCTTGTCTCTTTCATGGGATTTAAAACTTCTTCCTTTAGTGACGTTAACCTGAAGACAAGTGTCTATGTATTTTCATTTTGGTTAAAAAATAAGTAAGTCTGGAAGGAGGGGAAAGGAAGTATAGGTAGAAGCTATATTAAAAATTTTTGCTTTTTGTGAAAATCTTTCCATGTAGCTCTAAAATTCTTACTCTATAAAAACTTTTCTGAGCTGCTTGGTGTGTCTTTACAGTTAACATGCTTAGTTATCCTTATGTAAATATAAATAGAAATTCAGTTGCATGGGGAAAAATATGCTACTGCTACTAGCTGTGACAGTAACATAAAGGGACAATGTTAAGATTTTTTTGTTGTTGTTCAGTCTTTCTTGAAAGCAATATCTTTATTTTAAAAATTGCATTGAAAACTCTTTCTGAAATATTTATAAAGCACAGATATTGCATAAGGTAAGAACCAGAAAAAGGAGTTCTCGGTAGTCAGTTCTTAAAAGTAGAGGATGTAATTCTCCATTTATCTTTCAAAACTTAAGCTTTTCAGAGGTGATATCTGTTAAATCCAGCTAGAGCTCCACATTGCTGAAATAGGACTTTTAGAAAGCTTTATTTGAAAGCATTAGCTTTGCCACTTCTACGAAGGGCAGTGAGCTACCTAGAAGCGAATAGTAACATGGGTGACAAGGGTATTTGCCTGGAATGGGGGAGATAGAGGACTCGAACCCAAGTTTCTTGCATCCCAGAAGAGCCCTTAGTTACTTGGCAATAGGTTGTTACGGAATGTTCCTGTGTTTCCTTTCCCTTTTTTACCTAAAAAACCTCAAACAAAAAAAAAGCCCCAAACAAACTCAAAAAGAAGAAAGAACAGACATTGAAACCTCTCTGTATTTCATGCTGTAGAAACAGGTTAATCACAACCCACTGTTATTCGTTGCTGAGTTAGAAAAATGTTTCTGATTATTCTTGTGCATTTGTTTGTGCATAGGTAACTTTTTACAAAAAATACCTCATTCAGGCACCTAAATCCCATTTTCAAAATACTGTTGTCTAGTCAGGGCACTCAGCTGAACTGGGACTACACAGAAAACTGAAATGTTGCAGTAAAATAACGCAGCCGGCACTGAAAGCCAACTTACATACCAGTGGCTGCAACTTGCAGCCTCCAGGGTCCTCTGTGAGCTAATTCACAGTGCATCTCAGATGCTATTTCAGTCAGACTGTTCCTAAAAATGGGTTATTCTGTGAGTTACTTCAAGTGCCTGCAGTCTGGGCACCCTGGTGCAGGTCATCTTGTTGCAGTTATCGAGTACAACTCAGTCTTAGAAGTCAGTCAATGGTGCCCCCTCAGTGGATATTGACTAAGGATGTGGACCATGAACATCTAGCATACATTGAAGCAGAGACCTGAGCTAATTGGCGTGTAGCTGTGTCATTCCTTTATCTGTAGTTACAGGATGCTGGAGTGTATGACACAAACATCATTGTAACAGAAAACCAGTGTATTACATGATAAAGATTAGTTTATTGATGGAGCGCAAGTTCATGTAGAGCTGTGGGGATAGCTCTCCCAAGATGTACCAGTAAGTATTCTACAATGTAATAATTTAAAACCATTAGCGGCATGTTGTTGTCTTCTTTCATTTTAATTGTCTTATGTCTTCTGCTGTATGTTTTTTAGCGCTGGCGCACATGCCAGACTTTAAAGAGTCTATTGTGGAATGTTTGTCACAAACAACCAGGACTAAAAGGCTTGAGGGCATGAAATAAACATGCATTTACATTAAAAAATAATTGCTGAAGTGTTTTGCTTTGTGTTTTTCTTTTTGTCTTGGAGGAAAAGATGAACTCTTTCCTGCATTTGTCAGGGGCAGAAACATCCAGACGTTAGTCTTCAGAAGTGCAAGCAGGAGTGCTGAGGTGTTGGGGCGAGAGGAAAAACACCCTGTCCCACCCTGCGCTGCGCCAGCCACCTCTCCTGCGCCGTTGATTTTAATGCTCCCTCCAGACGGGAAAGGCAAACATGTTAGACCAGGAATCCTTTGCTTCAGCTGCCTGACATATGGTACCGCATAATCTCTGTTTCACTTTGACAGTGCCAAAACCCAACAGCCTTGAACAGCAGCCTTGAAATGTAATAGGATGAACACACAGTGCCACAACAAAGCTGCTGTGTGGGGTGTGTAAATCTGTCCATCAGTTAACAAATTCCTTGTAATATTTATTTGCAAGAAGTTCTTCTGATCATCCGTTGGTTTGTTGGATGGGGTTTGCGTGATTTGGGTTTCTCATTTCTAGAGACAGACCCTTGTTTTTGGCTGTTGGGGTGCTGTATGTGCAGGATTTCTATTTCCAGCCTCCCATTGCCATTTTGCTGACCTCTTTCTCACTCCGTAGGGAAGCGCAAGTTAACACAAAGATTACAGTAAATTTGTTCTATGGTAAACTTACATCAAGAGAAGAAACAGGAAGGCACTTCCACAAACCAATAATGACTGCATGTCACTACAGTGTGGCTCGTATATCACTGGAAATGACAAAGTGGTTTGAAGTGCATAAGAACATCAAAGGCCTCTTGTTTATTCAAGGTCACAGACAGATGGGATCTGGTGTATGGCAAGCTTATATGAAAGTTATGGTCGTTTGGAAACGGGAATGGATGAAACCAAAATTGGAACAAGATGTAGCCATAAAGGCAGAACATGACATGAAAAAAGATTATTAGCTCAGCACAGTTAAACTAAACTGGTTTTATCCCAATTAAGAAGGGTGATATTGGGAAACATTTGAGGTCCGTCCCTGCCCGAAATGACTAATTTTGCTTCTGGTTATTAGAAAACGTTTTGTTTGTTTGTAGGTAATTTGTCTTATTTTTGCATCTTTTAGAGAACAAGTTGACTTTTTTTTTTAAGATAATGCAACTTCAGTATTGCCTTTTCCTTTTGTAAGTTGGTATTCTGATTATGTAGATAGTATTTCATTTGGAATCACTGTTTCTGAGAATCCTAGCCGTGAATATATTCTCAACATTCTCATTATAAGGATAATGAAGAAACGTCTCTGATGTTTTAATTGCAAAATAATACATTCAGCTTAGGTTTTCATGACCACAGAAATATTGCAGTGGCCTTTTTTATCTTCCCTTTCCTCCTCCTGCACTTAACCCAACATTAAAAATAAAAGTTAGCTTGTTTTTTGTGGAACATCTAGGCATAAATTCCATTTTCCACCTTACCTTTATTTCCAAAAGAAAAACACAGCCAGATTCTCAAAACAATTTTAATCATCTCTTTGTGGCTGAGCAACTTAATGGTTTGGCTTAGATTTGCTCCAGCACAAGTGTCAATAATTACAAAGACTTGTTTTCCCAACATTTACCAGTCTCCTGCTATGGGGAAAACTTTACCGCAGTCAATTCATTGTTCATCATAATTCATGTTTTTCCCTCATTTTTTTCCTTATTTGAAGATGGCTTGAAGTTTTAGTTTCAAATTCTCAAGTGTACTCGCTTCACCCCACCCACAAAGGAGAAGGGGAGAGAGGAGGCATCTACCAAAAATGACCTGCATGTTTTCACATCCAAAACCCAAAGGCATGATTAGTATCTGAGAAACCAGCATTGCACACAGGAAATAATTTCCTGTACGATTTACAGAGTGAATTTAGAAATCTACCACCAACCCTCATATTTTCTATAGGTACAAATCATGGTTCTTGACTTACATATTCCCAGATAGTTTTATAGCTACTGAGTCATGCTCTAACTTGTTCATCCAACAATCCCTGTTCCTCTTTCAGGCTGCAAGTACAACATTGTCTGTATAAATGTTTCCTGATTTGAGCTTTCCTATGTTTAGAGAATACTTCCCATAAACTTGTCAGGCCCCTAATTAATGCACTGGACCACTAGGCATGTCAAACAAATTACATCATTTTTTGTATACCTCACAGATTCCACATTTATTAACTGGGTTTAATAATTGCTGAACTCAAAGTTATTTTGATTAATACAGAGTTTGAACCCGGCTTACTGGCACTGTCTCTGTTTTGAGGAAGAGACAAAGTCTCAAAACAAATGTTACTGGATTATAAAATTGATAAGAATTGAGTTTTTTTAATGAGGCTTGAAAAATCTGAGGGAAATAATCTTTATCATGATTAATTTGCAGTTTCTGTCTTGTCCTCTCTATCCTGCTAGCAGGAAAGAAAAAAAGGAGAGAGGACAAGGTACGGTTTAAAACAAAGTACATATTTCCCTCTAATTCTCCTATTAAGAATTAGTGGAAGGTACAGAAACAGTAAAATTTGACTAGAGATTTATTTGGCTTGAGATTTCTAGTCACCTTTTGAGAACAGAAATTTTCTGAGTTAGTAAACCAGTCCAGCTTGCTTCTATGTGGAATATCCTTACTCCAGCTGAACTCCACTTTAGCTGTAGAGTTTAGAAAGTGAGAATTTTCATTCTTGTAGTGCTTCCATGTTTCATCTCCTGATTGCCATGAGAGTTTACGGAAATGAGCAGAGCCCAGGAAATACGCTAGTTTATGTAGAATGGTGGTCTTTGAATGGTGCTATTACATTTGCACCACTACAGA
This sequence comes from Platalea leucorodia, assembly GCF_965183815.1. Classification (NCBI taxonomy): domain Eukaryota; kingdom Metazoa; phylum Chordata; class Aves; order Pelecaniformes; family Threskiornithidae; genus Platalea; species Platalea leucorodia. The sequence continues at coordinate 38,341,248 of NC_138830.1, forward strand.
CAGTATTGCCTCATCACTGGAAGACTCGGGACTTTTAGTGATTTATGAGTCATTTGCAAACCATCTTACTCCCAAAACTCCATCACAGTCTCCTCCATTTACAACTTGTTTCTATGGGTTATAATTCAGGTAATTTTCCAAGCATTTTCCCAGAAGAGTTCATGCAAATCTTCAACTCTAGTGCACTGGTACTTCTAGCTAGAGTTTGTTAAAGAAGTGGGACAGGGAAGGTTTGTAGGTCACATGTTTTGTTGGTGTGACTTACTGGCTAAAACATGGGTGACTTGTGGACAGAAGGTAGCCTGACTCAGTGCCATTACTCCTGGAGTGTTTTAATCCGTTTTCTTTGTACACTAGGTTCCCACAATTGATTGAGAAACCACTTACAGAGACTTTACCTCATTAAGAGAATTATGAAATACAATTTGGGAAGCCTAAATACCATTAATGAGAGAACAAAGTGATAAAGTGGGTCTAGAAAGGGTTGTTTTGCAGTGTAGTTATTCTCACTTTGACTTTGGCTAATTCAGGAGGTGTAACTTGGGTGTTGATATCCTGAGTTAGCTCTATATGGTAACATTAATGCTAATAGAAGAGGGCCAGCACATATATCCATTATTCAGTTATGTCCTACCTAAATCTGTAAAATACCACTTAATCATGGCTAACCACTGGGTAAATCTTGTGCTGATTCTTTTCATAGAGGGTGAATTTCATCCTTATGCAATAGATCTCCATGGATCTAACATATCTTTTAAGCTGTGCTTTCATATTACAGAAAGCCATCTCGTTTCTGTCAAGAAATACAGCTATTTTTTTCCAAGTTATGAGTGCTTTTTTCTTCTTCTGTTCTATGGCTGCTGAGTGATTCATTTCCCAAATGTTTACAGAGAAAATCTAGTGGAAAAGGGGATCATGACTTTTTAAAATACGTATTTAAAGAAGATGTCTCAATAGTGCTGTGTAATCCAGTGCAGCTTCTCTCTTGTGGCCAGAGCCCACAGCAGAGTTGAATCAGTCTTAGTCAATCAGAGTGAAGGATTTTTTTGGCAGATATATTTGACTATATTAATTCTAAATACTTTTTTATTATGATGTAGCAGATTTTAATTGAAGCGGCTAGATGAAGTATTTTATTTTTACTCACTTTTAGTATTGTTTTAGGACAACCTAAATTATTAGATTCTTGTTATTTTAATTTATGAATATTATTTAATCATTTTGTGAGTACCTAACAGTGATATAATTTTATGACTAAGATACCAGAAAATTCTTCTTCTCTGCAGTCTTACATTCTTTAAATTAAACATACCAGATATAAAAAATGGTTTAAAGGTAGACATTAATTTTGTCAGAAGTCGATGCTAATATTAATTTCTAGGCTTTGCAAATGACTCAGCCCATATATAGGTTGTGATTTTCAAATCCTGAAATACTTTGGGTCATATTTATTTTACCTTTTGCATTCAAAATTTAGAAGGGAGAAAAAACTAGAGAGATTGTTTTTTTAAACACTTGAAATCACTATAATAACAGATCTTTTAAAATTTTGGGTTTTTTAGTTGTATTTAGTGTGTTTTGCTGAGGAAGGATTCTTCACACAGGACAGAGCTTGGTTTTGGTGTTTTTTGGTTTTGTTTTTTGTTGGTTTTTTTTTGGGGGGGGTTCTTTTTCTTTCTTCTTTTTTCCTTTTTTTTTTTTTCCTTCTGTGTCAAAAGAAAATTCTCTTTCTGGTGGAAGGAGATTTATATATCCGTAGCCACATCTCTGCCTCCCTTGAGCCAATTTTGACAATATGGCTCTTGTGCAATTTTGCAATTGTAGTCAAATGGTAACAGGCTGTGATCTGAAAATACAAGTATACATATGGTATACATGTGTGTTTCTATGGATGTCTATGCAGAATATAATATGCAAGCTAGTTCAGCCAGTAACCTGTGCGTCCAAGTTTTGTTGCATTCATACACGAGTAGAATTATTTTCCGATACTATGGTGTCTTTCTGATGTGATGAAATGCTTGAGATATAAAATCTCAACACAGATCATCTGCGTAACTTACAAATATCTGTGGCGTCCCTGTTTCTTCCAATTACTTTCATACTGTATGTATCCAGTAATAAATTATAGGTGTGTGTGCTGCCAGCCTTGTTCCATCAATCTGAGATCCAAAATTAAAGCTGGGTTCTTCATAAGAAGTCGCTGTTATTCAGTCAGTTACAGAAAAATTTGTTTAGAACTCTGAGCCAGACTAGAATCCAAATCACTCTTTTATAGCTGCACAGACTTTGCAGAATTAAGGTGAGTGGAAAATAATAAAAATCTGTTCCTGTTGCTAGCAGCAAAGAATTATAGCTCTGAAATGGATTTCTTGCATAAGATAATTATATCCTAATCACAGCTGTGCTTTTCAAAGTTGTGCCAATTTTACAACATTCATCATTAAACACCTGGATTTGTGTGTTGTGATAGTGTTTCTATGTTGTATTTTACGTATTTGAATACTGTAAGAGTGCCTCTCCGTATTTTTATGTATTGTTTAAGCCAGCTGATTTTAATGCTTGAAAGCTGATGAGTAGCCTAAAGGTATGAAGTTGCACATACTGATCCAAATTACTTTCTATTGAAGCGTTCCATAGATGTCAATGGATTTATATCAGGCTCCATATGCAGTCCTTCAGCTGGGGCTGCACGGCTAGAAGGCGCGTCCCCTGGGTGGTGGATAGGGGATCCCTCTCTGGAGGGTGCACCGGATAAAATTGAAGAAGGTGCCGCGAACCAACGCAGCCTAAGGGAAGGCCACCCTGACAGAAAAACCACTGGCCCTCCAAGTCATGGGGGTTGGGCAGGAGGCCAACTACTTCCTCCCGGGAAAAAAATAAAAAGTTGCAGAAATGATGAGCATCAACTCGGAGATGGAGAAAATCAGTAATGAAGTGAGGAGGAGGAGATGGAACTGGATCGGTCATGTCTTGAGGAAAAAACCAACAGAAGACTGCGCTGTGGCCCTTGGGTGGACTCCAGAGCACGCAGCCACAGGCTGATCGAAGTGGAAGAACGATGTTTGCGCCTTGTGTGCCTCCTGGCACTGAGAGAATTCAGATTCAGATTCCATATGCAATATATGTGTATACAGATTAGAAGAAAGAATTGATGAAGATTTCTGAGGTCTGTGAAACTTAGGCAGGTCTATATCATGAAGTATATATTTGAGTGGGCTACAATATTGGGGTTTACATTACAAATTTGGAAAAACGGTTGCAATTATTAACAAATGAAAGGTGTTTACAAGATAGGCTTGATGCTGTGCTTTTGTCCATGTGTATATTCTGTTGTGTGTGGATCCAGGAAGATATATTGCTCTAAGTGTTGCTAAAAAAAAGAGTCCCGTTTAAATCCTTCTAAATACCTACTCAGTTTAAGGGAATAGACCAGAATGTGGAATGAGGCCCACTGAAATGGCACTTGAAAAAAAAAAAATACAGCAATATTATTATTATTTTCCCTGTAGTTCAAGTTTGATTTTAAACATATTTAGGAAGAAATAAAAATGTTTTAATGCTGAAATGTTAAAATGCTTTTAAAAGCCAAAACCTAGATCACATTTCTAGTCTCTCGGTGAAGAAGTTTTCACTTCAGCTGGCTATTTTCTCATTGGCTTTTCTTGGTTGATCATCTCTGTTGTCTCTGTTTGGCAGTGTTAGCTAACACAGCCTCTCTTCTCTTGTAAAGGACATATTAACCTTCCATATTTGCAGACAAGAAATTGGGGTGGAGGTGGTAAAACTGATTTAATGAAAGTTCTAAAGAAAGTATAGTGCAGAGATGGAATAAAATCACTGTATTTCAGTCTGACCTTGCTATTGCAGCTACAAAAGCTTCATCTTATATGTAATACATATAGTAGGAATTATTTAAAGGGTGTAAGTCACCATCTTAATAGGTGAAGGCAGTTCTGTAAGAGGCTCAGGTGAAGCAGGGCCATCCTGTAACAGTATGTAGTTCCTTGTCCAAGTCAGAGCAGGGAATAGCGCCGGTGTGCAGCTGTACATGTATGGTGCCAGAGCTCCTTTGTCTCCCAATACTTCTCAGATAAAATATATAATAAGAAAACTCATGCAGTTGTTGACCTTTAAATGTATATTATAGTCTTTCATTTCATGGTTTTAAATAGCTATTTTCTTATTATAATTTAATACATGTTATGCCTACAAACCTGGAAAAATTGGTTTGTTCCATCAATTTCAAAAGAACACAAAGTACACTCTGTACTCTGTTGTAAAAGTTTTATTAAACTTGATAGCATTTAAAATAGTTTTTGAGAATTGCTGACACAATGATTCTAGGTTCTTCTTGGCTTGTATATAGCCCTTGCAGTGCTTGCAATGAGAAGCTTATTTGCTGAACTGGTAATTATTACTGTAGTCACACCAGTCTCTGACCATAATGCCTTTTTAGGTCTCAGTGCATTAGATTCAAGAGAAGGGTAAAGATCATCTCAGGGAACAGTTTGCCCTGGGGGATTTCAAGTGAGTAGATAAGAGCATTTAAACTGTTCTGCAGCTCTTGAATGACGGGCACATTTTGTAGGGAAGCCTGGAGTGGTGCTGGGATGGATGCATTGATATAAAAGACAAATCAGGCTTGTAGCTGTCAGCTAAACCCATCTGTAAAGCAAGATGTAATGGCCCTTTGGATATCTTCTTGTATGAATGCATATTGTAGAAAACAGATCCCTAGTAATGCTGCAGAGGAGTGGATCCTCATCTAATAACCTAAAATGAGTTCAGTTTTCAGTGTGAGGGTCACTAGTCGCTTTTAGTACTTGCCTTGCTATGTACCTTTTTGGTGCTGCAGAGACCCTGCTGATGCCTGTAAGGGTTAATGTGACCGATCAAAAAATGTAAATGCAGCTAGTTTTATGGCCTGTTAGGCTTCAATGAATTCTGCTAGTTCTGAGAAGGTGTAAGAAAGGAGTAAAATGCTGGTAAGCCCCTTTCTCAGAAATTATGCAGTGGTAAATTAGGGCTGGAGAATATCCCTTTTGAACTGAAGGGATGTCTAATCTAGAAAAGTTTTTCATAAAGTTTGTATACTGATATCTGTAGGTCTGATATCTGCAGTACCTGCACTGGGGGGGGGGGGGGGGACCTCAAGATTATTTTGTGTAATTTGAACTGCTATTAATTTTCACGGTATTTTCTCTTGGCTTCTCCTAAACAAGGAATCAAACCTTTTAATACTTGCCATGATATAAATATATTTTCTTAAGAAGGCAGTGATGGAAGAGAAGGAGAGAGAACGATATTAATCTCTGAGGAATTTCTGAAGAATGGAAATTCCATCATGGCTGTGTCTGACCCATTTTCTTTTAAGAAAATTGTTTTAAAAGCCTGGTTATAATCAGTAGTTAAGCAATATGAAATAAAAGTATGCATTAGAAAACCACGCTTGTGATTGGCATAATTTTTAAACCATCATTTTACCATGGACCTGTGGGACCTGGGGCTCATAATGGAAATGCTTGAGATTTTGAGAGTCCTGCTGCAGTCCATCCAGGCCAAGCAGCATAATTCAATGATTGATGGAATTTTTGGGGTGGAAAGAAGAATGGAAGATGGCTTTTAACTATAGCCTTGTAGTAACATATCTATGTGTGGTGATACACACCCAAGGGGACTCTAAAAAACCCTGAATTAATAAAGCTGTGTGAGGTGAGAAAAGCTTTGTTGCAACAAACCAACAAAAGGGTCGTTGGGGGCAAGGGAGAGAAGAAAACCCCAAGAACTCATCTCTCCTTTGTGAACAGAGCATAGTAGTCAGCCAAATGGTCATGTATTCTGTGCATTCCTTTTATTTTTCATTTGTTTTCTTGGTTAGCGTACAACAAAGAACAGCAGTGATGGACAGAGCCACAAACCCACAATGACTGTATATATTACAAAAATACGGACGATGCTTACAGGAAAGTGACACAGCAGATTTAAAATGTGTGGTAATGTTAAAAATGTCTCTGTTTACTCTGGTTCCCACACTTTGGGGAGTTATAGGCATATGCTTTTCCCTTGGCATGAATCTGACAGAGCACTTAGTGCCTACTGAAGGCTAAGTCAAGTATAGCAGCAGGGCTAGGCCCTGAGGCCTAAGTAGCAGACTTCATCATCCATCATCCCCTGACAGACGATTTTGTGGCGCTCTATTACATAGGGAGAAAATGTTCACACAATGCACAGTAAATATAGATACAAGGAGGGAGAATCTCCTTTGGAAAATACTTTTGTTTTTATCTGTTACCAAATTATCATTGTTATTAAGAGCATTTAATTAGCTCATTTAAGGAAAAAGGTCAGGGAAACAACATTAAATTTAAGTGGCAGCAAGGAATCAGGGCTGCACAATTTCCTGTAATCGGGTTTCCTTGGAGCACACGATGTTGGGTATTTTTGTAAAAAAGCAAACACACAGAAAGGAACAAGTGGAAGTTACACATTACCTTAGCTAAACATAAATTCCTGTATTTTTTTATGCACAGGAAGGTTGGTTTGTGTGTGTGGTGGTTTGGTTGGTGTTTTTTTGTTTGTTTGGTTGGTTGGTTTTTTTGTCTGTTTGTTTGTTTGTTTCTTTTTTTTTGAAACTGTTGGTAGTTTGAGATTTGAGGTATCCTGTGTAAGGTGAGCGGATTTGAATATTGGCAATTTTATCTCTGCCACACTGCTGTATTTGGGAAGGGTGGGGTTTGCAGTGGTAATTGGGCTGAATGGGTTTTATGGAAGAGCATGAAAGGGTACAATACCAAACAGTCACTGTGTTTGAGTTTACTTATGTGGGAACAAATATCAGTTTAGGGCGACCCCTTGTAATCTGCTGGACTTCATAGTCCTGGCAGATGAAACACAGACAGGACCCAAAGGCTGGGAATTGGAAGCTGTCATATGCAGATGAGAGAGGAGGCAAGTTTTCAGCTGTGACCCGTTGCTGGAGCGGTCCAGCCAGTGGCGTGGTAACTTGCTGAAAACGTTCTCAGCTGAAACAGGGTAAAGATTTCTTTTGCCAAGGATGTGCTTATTCATATAAACTAGCGCAGGAAGCAATGGCCTGTGGTTTGAGGGTAACGCAAGATTTGCTGAGTTCTCCTAGACTTACAGTCTACAAGTCTATTAGAAATATATGCAATTTGTATTATCTCAGGCCTGTGAGCCCTCCTGAAATGGGATGTCACTTCAGAATATTTATAGGTCTCTCTTTCCAACTGAAGAATATCTTTCTATGCAGCTTTTACTACTTTGCCACCTTTTGGGCTTCAGAGAGCCTTAGCACAAGCTGTGTCAGAGCTTTACTATTATTTTGTCCTGGCAAAACCCTCAAAACTGGCTATCAATGTGCAGGCTTAGACATCACAAAAATGTTTGGATCTGACCCTCACCACCTCTGCATTGTGTATTTCTTCACCTCACAGGGCAAAAATACTTTCAGAAGTGTTAAGTGTTATTGAATTTTGATAAAGGAGTCATCTAAGGACCCAAGACAGGTTTATCTAGTAAACTTAATGGTTAGTTATTATTTGGCACTACAATGATTACAGCGTTTTTTTGCACATTGAAGAAAGATGTTTGTCTAAGAAATTCTGAAGTAGTCTTTTACATCATCTCTTGGTACTTATATATGCAGCCCATAGATAGCCTGAATAAACGGGTACTTGCTGAAGTGTGCTATTGACACTATGGTAAACGGAAGGGATTGTCTGGCATTTACTGGATGTCATAGAAAATTCAGATCAGATCCTTAATATTTGCTTTTCCTATCAAGGTCATCCAAACCACTAAAAAGTCATGAGCTGCGGAAGGAAATTCTAAGAGTTCTCATGCAGTCATTGCTAGAGAAATAATTTCCTTTAGTATCCATATGTTCAGCATATTTGCCTTGTTCTATCTTTGGTAAAGTTGTGGCATTGCTTTTAGGGGAGAGGAAGAGACAAAAAAGAAATCTTGAAGATAAAAGTTTTTGGCTAACCTATTTGAAAACAGTGTTATTGAATCTTTCTTTGTTGTCTTACCTTTCTGACTAACATATAAAGTTCATGAAAGGACATCCCTCACCTGAAGTGATGTTTCCGAAGTCTCAGCTAAAGTGCCAAGTAAATGAAAACACTAACTGCTAACCCAGACTCTGCCAAATATGGTGCTTTGGTCCCATCCTGCAGTGTGACATAGCAAATAGTCCAATGTTTTTGAGCACTGCAGCTGATTGTTTTTAAATGTGTGGCATTTACAGATGCCTTTTCTACTTTATATCTGCTGAACTCTGGTGGTCTAACCACATATCAGCAAGGTCAAGGTGTATAATACATATAGACCTCACTGAGTTCCTTAGGTTGGTTTGGTTTTTAATAGCATTGGATGCATTGAACCCACATTATGTATTTCTGCTGTGGTTAGAAGGAAGCATGGGTCTGAATTTGTCTGTGAACAGGATATTCTTTGTGTATCTTCTTTTTCCCCTTTTTATTTATCAACTTGTTATAGGTGCTGTAGTTGATGTGATCCAAAATATCATTAGGGATACATATGCATGTGGTGCCTGGTGTCCAAATCTCTCACACAGCTGATTGCTAGGTGGCCCAACCTAAATTGGGTAGCCCTAACCTGATCCAAGTCAGTCCAGTTTTGAGCATGGATTGGACAAGATGAGCCCGGAGGTGTCTCTTGGCCTAAGTTATTTTAAGATTCTGTGATTCTAAGTGTCTCTCAGTGTACAGTACTCAGCTAGCAAGATCTCATAAAGGCAGGCTGGTCTGTCCATAAAAGCCCAATGGCCTTGGGGGAGCATTGATCTGCCCAAGTTACTTCTTGGCAGGAGAAGCACAACCTCTGTTTCCCGTTTAGCCTGCTTTTATAGTTTTTTTTTCTGAGTCTGGTATGGGGTTCTGCCATGGTGCAGAGGATTACTCTTCTGGGTCGGCACTCATTGCTGCTGTGGTTGAGTAATTGGCTCAGTAAGAGATGACTAGTTGCTTTGAAGAAGCTTGCTGCGTGTGCTGGCACGTTAGGTGGGCATAATAATAATGTAGGTCTTGCTACACTGCACTTGTGGCATGCTTGTTTGTGAACTTGGGCCATTCCTGGCAGGAGCGTTCCTAAGTGTTGGGTCATCCAGAGAGAGAAAACAGAGAAAATAAGCTGAGCTACAGACAGGACCCATGGTAGTGTGTTTTGTATACAGCTGTTCACATGCTGAGCACACTGAAAGGGTCATTTAAAGACAGCTGTATAGCACTCATTGGTGCTCTGATGTCTGAACCCGGAGATTAAACTGCTGTGTAAAGGAGAACCCCCAAGACAGTGGCAGAAAGAGATTATGGTTTAAAGCAGGCTGATAGTCAGTAATTAATCCTAACTGGGGAGCTTCCTATGCTGCCTTGGACTGACCTTCTGCAGCCTTAGCTGTGATTGGAACTGATTTGAAACATTTTCTGTTTGCAGCTTTAGAAAAAAGCCTTTTTATAAAACAGAATTTTTGTGATAGTTTCCAACTAAAAGGCCTCATGCACAAGCACAGCCACATGTCCTTTTTCAAATGCAGAAAACTGACAGCTAAGGTCCAAAAGATGTGAGGAGCCCCTTCCAGAGAGCAGATGTCAGAAGGAAAGGAATGTTCTTGGGATAAAAGGTCTAAAACACCTTTGCTTTGTATTTTGTTTTGCCTATTTGAGGATATTTTTCTTAAAAAAAAACAACAACAAAAAAAAGTAGTATAAACCTGATGACAGTATATGCTTGTAATGAAGCAGGAAAGTCTTGGTAATCCAGTACTTAACTGTGGTCACTGTGATGCAATTGAACTCATCAAATCTGAAATCTCATGCTTGAAGCTTGGGGATGCAAAACCTTCTAGATTAAGAGATAGGGTTGGGATAGAGGTTTTGGTCAAGAAGAACTAATTTCCTAACCAAAAATTCATTGTACTTGTCAATGAATAATGATTTGACTAATTATTACTATATTTGAGGGGGGAGAACAGCTGTTCACCGAATGTATTTTTTTTACTCTTTCTTCTCTGTCCCTCCAGTGAAGTTATGCTTTTTCATTCACTGGCAAAGATGAAAGTATCATTCATTGAACACTCAACTGGTTTGGTTTAATTTTCCTAGGTTTCTGAGAAGAGAGCCAGAAATCAAACCTGGAACCTGTTGCTGCTAATCAAATCATGACAGAAAGGTAAGAAATTACCTCTTTTCTTTCCTAGAATTTGGGCTCTGTTCCATCTACTCCTCACTGCTGCTCACAGTTGTATTTCCAAAATTTTGTATGTCGTCTCATAGACATGCTTTCCTGGAATCTGAATATTCACCCATAAAATTTTTTGTGAAAGGAAAAATGTTCAACAGCTTTTGTGACTAGCACAAACTGGAGAAAATTCTCTATGTAAAAGGCATATTGTCACCCATGTATTCAGTTACTACTGCATGAAAGACTTGGGGCGAGGCCAGCAAGGCCATTTATGCAAGAAGATGGGAGGTTCACACACATTTTTGTACGACTTGGTTGGGAGCATTCAAACTGTGGTTTGGTTCTGGGATTAGTGTCAGGTATCAGGTTTTACACTATGTGTTCTACCATAGTGAGTTCTAACAGGATGAGCAAAAATGGACAGGCAATCCCAACTCCAGATTTCCCAGCTCTGTCACTTTTTGCATTGTAATTTTACTTTTTTACTTTATTTTTATCTTTGGCTTATTAGCACAAATATTCCCGAGGACAATCCACATCGGCTATTTATGTTCATAAACCTATTCCTATTTGTTCCAGCAATCTCAGCCAAGAACATCCCAGAATTGACTTTTTTAAAATCCTTTTGTTTATGGGAAATTTTACACATTGGATTTTCCAAACATTCAACTGGGGAGTGATCACTGCAAACATCTGAGAATACTTTAGCTGTTCTAATTCTCTCATGATGTCTTACTGATATCCAAAGAGGGAACAACTGCTTGTTTTATAAACTAGTCTGCCAGGTTTCTTCAAAAGTTGTTAACAGTCCCAAATTTTCTAAGCAGACATTTGTATCTTAAATACATTTTGTTTTGCTCCTCTATAGCTAAAGCTAATATTTTCTCTTCATGGCATGTGTCAGGACTAGCTTTTTCAAGCATATAAGGTCTATTGTTGGGAGGTTTTAAGTGGAACACAAGCTTAATGCAAGTCTTTCTGCATAGGAGTAAATTTTGCCCTACTTCAGTCTCTTTAAGTATAAGTAGATGTAAATTGATCACCAAACTTGGAATTCAACTTTGTGTTTTACTTCTGCTTAAAATAAACACTACTGAATTTTAAAAGTTCAAATGTTCATTAAAATGCATACAGCACTGCCCCTGGGATCACACCTAAAGTATTTGTAGGTGAGCAATATTAATACACAATTTGCAAAGCAATAACCCATATCCCAAGTGAAAAGGAAACACTGTGAAGCTAAAAGGTAAATAATAAATACTGATGAACAGGGACTCTGGAACGTCACAATTGGAAAAAGTGGTAAATCCCAAGGTTTTAGTTGTTTTGCTCTTACTTATTAATTTAGGTACAGAGTTTTGCTGTTTCCTGCTGGTGCCCTGGGAAAAAGGTCTTTGTCGCTTTTGATGACAGTTTTCAAAATGTTACCAACATGTTTTGCCCTCTTCACCCAGACTTAAAAAAAAAAAAAAAAATTGCATTTTTGGCAAACAGTAGAGGCAATAAGAGAGGCTTCTGCCAATTATTATTGGCAATTATTGATAATAATGATTTGCTAGATGCTGCAGGAAAACAGCAAACCAAGGCATTCATTCCTTTATTACTTCATGGTATGCTGATACTGATCCCTTCAAATGTATAAGAAAATGGGCAGGCTTTTTGGGACTACCAGTTTAGAGCAAGTCTTTCAGACTTTGTCTGGCAAGGACTCCAGTCCAGGAAAACACAGCAGTTTTGAACGTATGAAACTGCCCACAGGCTTAAAATTAAGCACAGATAAAAGTGCTTCCTGGAACTTTGGTTAGGGGACGCATTTTGATCAATGAATAAATCTATGACTCTTAGCAGAGACACTCCAATGCAAGAATGATGCCAGTGTTTTCAATCACAGTGCCTCTGCTGAAGTAGTGATTGCTGTCTGACCTACTAAGGAAAAGGTGATGTGAGCCAGTGAGCTCAGAGAAACCATTGTTCTGATGTTCCAATATAGTGAAGTTGCTAGGATATAGAAATGCTAAATGATTGTGACCTACCCTCAGAACAATACCATGATGGCTGGCTGGGAACCACCATGAAAGCAGGGAGCAAAATTTTACAGGGGATTGAGTTCTAAAAACGGCCAAACAATTCAAATCTAAGACAGCTATCTAACAGGATAAATAATGTAAAACATCCAGGCTGAATAGAAATAATTACAGTGACATCACTGGGAAAAAAAAAAATTAGTTGATGAAGAAAGTATGTGAAAATACCAACAGCAATTAAGGCAAGAGGCCTATAGGCTGAGTAATTCTCTTTAAAACAGAGTGCCATGTGTATTTTTTACAGAGGAAGTCTAAATGTTCATGGTAATTTAATGGACAGATTTACATTTATATGTAGTAGGAATTTTTTAAAACTATTTTTTAGTAGTGAAAGAGGCTTAGATAATGCAATATCCATGTACGATTAAAACAGTAAAGTTTTGATGAATTCATCCCAACTCATACTTCATTATTAATAGGAAATACTTATAGGTTTAGCTACTAAAGGTGTGGTAGCCTTATGGGCTAAATTTGTACTAAGGAAGGGGAGAATTTTAAGGAGAGAGGTGTCATCCCAAAATCCATGTCATCATGTGACATCCCAGAATTTTACAAGAGAGCAAGAATCTCCTCAGTACTTCAGCACTTTGTAACATTGAGGTGAGGACTAGACTGGACAGTGATGAGTCGGGATTAAGAAGGATATAGCATCCTATACCTCCAGTTCTTAGTGCTCCAGCCAAGGGGATGGATGGACTAAGAGAACTGTGGCTTTAATAGAAAGCACAGAAATTGGTAGGGTTTGCTTCCTTCAGTCTAAAAGTTGGAATTTTGAGGAGAAGAGGGGGCTTGCATTGTTACAAAAAACACTGCCCACTTTGTGTTCCTCTGGGTCAGTGCATGGATTAGCCGGTCTTTTTTGTATGTTGAGCTCAGGTGTTTATGGATGTGCTGGGTCTTACCATGTGGTACTTAAATACAAATTGTACTGTTTATTCTGCAAACATCTATACATGGGAGTAGTCCCACTGAACAATAGGAGTAGCTAGGTACCTTGAGGGAGGAGGCCTATGTTATTGGCTCACCGTGAGCTGAACACTCAGCACTTGTATTTTAAGAAAATACTATGGCTCAGAAGGTAGCTCCTGTCATTCCTGAGCCAAATTCAATTGCTTGCTGAACCACAGCATTGTCTCTGTGTTGAAAAGAATTACCTTGGTATAGCCAAAGATTCAATATTTGTCTTTCTAAGCACAATTTCCTTATTAATAATAAAAAAATTGTGTGCGCTGAGTACAATACAGCATGAAAAAAAGGTACTCGCACACTAGAAATAAAAGTATACCAGTGTTTTGAATAAGAGACTCCTCAAAAATATTTCCACCTTATTGGTATCTCCAAGTCAAGAAAAGAAAACCAGTTTTAAGACAGCGAACCAAAATTTTCTTCCCAGCTACAATATTCCCTGGAAGAGAAGAACTAGCAAGATGTATAAAGTAGGGAACATGCTACAAGGCTAGCCAAGCCTGCCTCCTGTGGATAGTTAATCTATGGCCATAAAATTATATTGCTCTTTGTATTAGTCTTAAATGACTTGTACATATGTCCATTGTTGTCAGCTTAGAAAGTACAGTGATGAAACTTCGGTTCCAAATGCTTAAACATTTTGTCATACGAAAGGAACTGAAAGCAGCCCAGTTTCTTCAACAGTTGCATTAAGCCCTAGATGGCTAGGTTAGAAAGCAGTCTTTTCTAAGCATTCTTCACAAGGAAGCTGTAGGAGAATATGTTTTTAAAGCTGTTTAACTATTGCTGTTCTGTCTGAGTATTGTTTGGGAAGAAGCCTTCTGTCTGCTTACAATGATCTGATCTGTACATTGATATTATTGCAGGTGCTAAAATTAAGTGGACAATCAGCCACTGGCTTATACAAGTAACTACAGCCTCCTTTCAGCAAATAATTTAAGTATTTGAGCTGGTTTAAGGAGAGGGGGTAAAGTATACAACTGAGTTCTTTGAAATTGAGCGTTATATCTAGCAAGGAGTTCTCTGTTAATCCAGGATCTGGCTGGACAATGAGCCATATTAATAGTAAGAACTGCTGGAGAGATGAGATGGCAGAGCCAATACAGTTTGTGGCATAGATGACTTAGCTTTGTATTAGTTCCCCCACAGCTGATTTTGTTTTTTCTTCTGCAAAGTCTCTCCTTTGTACTGGCTTTTCTTCTTGGCAGCAGAGAATCAGAAGAGAAGTCTGTTCAGGAGAAAACACTGCTTGAGTTGAAATATTGCAGAGAATGGTGGGGGACCTTGAGATTTACATTTGGGGGAATTAAATTACTTTTCAGGTTTAAAAAGGAAAATCCCCCCCACCACAAGTCTGTCTGAGTCAGGCTGAAACTACAAGCACTGGGGGGTCGGAAGGGCCATGGAGGACAGGTTGTGTAAGAAAGTGATTAGCGTTCTCTGAATTGCCAGGCTTCAGCTACAGGTAAAGTTGGGAGTGTCAGAGACATAAATTTAGTTTGCAGCATCTGATCTTCTCTTATGGGAGTCTCCACAGCACGAGAGCTTGCAGAAGCAGTGGTGAAGCCCAGCTAGCCTGCGGCCAAGGGATGAAATGGACTCTACTTTGCCACGACCAGTGCTTGCCTTTGCCTACCCTCAGTTTCATCTACTTCCATCCTGCAGGCCATGTGAAGTGGCCTCACCTTGCATTTCCACTAGCTGTGCCGCAGGGCAGAGAAGAGCACACCTGAAGACACGATGCACAGTTCTTCACATGCAGAATGAGCTTTGTGCTTAGACTCTCTTTACATACTCTATTATAATTCTGCTGCTCATCTGCATGTGCATAGGTAGTCAAATACTAAAATTGCTTTGTAGGTACATAGTTAAATGACCTGAGTGGGAAGAAGGGGTCCCATGGGAGTGGCATCAGACCTAGTATGCATGCATAGCTGGCTATTAGACTCCTTTTCAAAGTAGTTCCTACATCTGTTAGGCTTAAGGTTTCACGTTATGCCTGGCAGATGTGATCTCTTCCACAACTGCAACCCCTTCTAATCTTGTAACAGTTTTAAGGAACAATTAGCAGTTTTACTTCTTTAAACCAGCTAAAAGGTCTTGTCCTAGGGCAAGTAAACAGTTGTAGACAAAGTTAGGCTTCTTTCCCATTTTTTGAGTGGCTTACAGGACTCCGGGTATGGAAAAATTCTGAACTGAGGTTGAGTGTTCAATGAACTGGCGAGTGATAAAGAGGCTGTTGTGGTTTAACCCCAGCCAGCAACTAAGCCCCACACAGCTGCTTGCTCGCTTCCCCCCCGGTGGGATGGGGAGAGAATTGGGAGGGTAAAAGTGAGAAAACTCATGGGTTGAGATAAAGACAGTTTAACAGGTAAAGCAAAAGCACTCAAGCAAAGCAAAACAGGGAATTCATTCATCAGCAGGCAGGAGTTCAGCCATCTCCAGGAAAGCAGGGCTCCATCATGTGCAATGGTTACTTGGGAAGACAAACACCATCACTCCAAACATCCCTTCCCCCTTCCTCCTTCTTCCCTCAGCTTTTATATGCTGAGCATGATGTCATATGGTGTGGGAAATCCCTTTGGTCCATTGGGGTCAGCTGTCCCAGCTGTGTCCCCTCCCAACTAGCCTGCTCGCTGGTGGGGTGGAGTAAGAAGCAGAAAAGGCCTTGACTCTGTGTAAGCACTGCTCAGCAATAACAAAAACATCGCTGTATTATCAACACTGTTTTCAGCACAAATCCAAAACATAGCCCCACACTAGCTACTGTGAAGAAAATTAACTCTATGCCAGCCAAAACCAGCACAGAAGTATTGCTTGCTCTTCACAGCATTTGTTGTGTTTCTTTACACAGTATTAGGATAGCAGATCATTAAATATTTTCCATTACACAGGGCATGTAGGGGATTGTTTTGGAAAGGTGAAGAGACTGTATTTTTCCTTTCTGCTTTGGTTGCTACCTTGTTCTGAAACAGCAGGGAGAGAATTGCATTAAAAAAAGAAAAAAAGACTGTGGTGATGCAGTTCAAAAGAACTCTAATGTTGCTGTATATATTGTGTTTCATCCCATGTTTTAAAGATTTAGTACTAGAACTAGAAGGTCTTGGGGAAATGTCCCTTGGGAAGCAGCCTTGTTCTCAAGTTTGCAAACTTAGATATAGTTAAAAGGCAAAAACTGAGGCAACAATAACACTGTTCATATAATAACAATTAGGGGGAGAGAAAGGTGTGGTGGCTAAGGGTTTTGATCTCAAATCTGGAATACTAGGCTGTCTTCCTAAACTGTTTAGGGGGGAAAAAGGCTGGATTTTTTTTTTTTTTTTAAGCATTTGCTTCTGATTCTCTAACTTTGTAATAGTCATGTATAGTAATGTAATTTAAACAGTCACATTAGTAAATATGTGCATATAGAAAGGGTTGGTGGCTGCAGCGGCATAGTCAGCTCAGTTGTTGTGAGAGATGAGGGCTAGTTACACACAGTTTAAAGCAATGGGAGAAAACACCTCCAAAAATGTGAATTTCAAACTTTATAAATGGCTCAGACATCAGTGAACTAGTATTGCTTCCAGGCTTGTCATGATGAGTCCTATTTCACTTCCAGATAGCAAATAGCTTTGCATTGTAATCAGTCTTTGGCCGGCATTGTCTCTTCAGCTGTGTGCCTACAGCCCTCGGTGCTACGAGGCTTCAGGCCTGACAGAGTACCATGTACCACATGGTGGGTAATAATACAGGAGGCCTCCATCTCCCTAAACTAAAACCAGTTCTTTATTAAGAGCGCAAAGGTTCTGCATCTCGTAGATTGCACTCAAGCCATGTGCGTGCAGAGTAGCTTAAGTGGTGTCCAAACTCCAAAAAATGAAAAATTGTGTTCTTTCTTCCAAAGTCTGTGGGAGGGTGCTGCAGGTACTGCCTCTGTATAAATATTTCAAGAGAATGCACATGCTAGAACAAACAGTTAATAACTGAAGAATTTTTAAAATTAGTTGTGTGTGTATACACATATATGCACACACAAACATATGTTTAAACAGTTGTAGTTGTAGGGAACTCTTTCTGGAGCAAGGTAAAATTTCCTATATTGAGATTTCTTGCATTTTATTCCAGAGAGTCTTGTTCCGCTACGGTTAGAGACATATTGCTCAGCAAGATAGTAACTGATCTGGCACTTCCAATTCATCTATTTACCTGTGTTGCACAGAGACTGAGAATTTAGGGCAATGAAAAATACTTGCTGCTTGGTGCATGTATTTTCTACACTGAAACTAGAAACAGTTTAGCAACTTCACTCTGTTTTGCTTTGTAATTTATTGACATGGATTCCTAACGTCATGCTGTTTTTCAGAAAGACTTTTTGGTTTAACAAAATGTAGATAATTGCTTTGACATTTTGCATTAAGAGAACTGTTTATCTTGCTTAAAAGTGATGACATTTTTTGTAATTATATTGTCTTTGTTAATACACACACAATGGCTTGTAATATTGATGCTATCTTCCAAAAAACTAGCTGGTTAAGAAAGTACAATAGCTGGGAATGTAAGGACAAAACAATGAATTTAGAGATAGAGAGTCAGCTGATATGATTTAGTTTACATTATTCACTTAGGGAGTAAAAATGAATATTTGAAAAATATATTAAAAACCTAAAGCCTCATCATTTTGCTGCTTCTTTTGGCATATTTGCCAAGGGACATAACTGTATGTTAGGAAAGAAAATGGTTTCTGGTTTGAGATTCTATTAAATAATCCCTTGGTTGATTTAAAATTTACTCCAAAAACTGCACTTTGAAAATTGCCATGTATTTATATGCAAATACAGGGGCAAATCTATCAATGCTTAATTTCTAGCATCATTCTTATTTGGAGGTTTGGTATTAGTGTGTTTATCCACAGCAGTAGTTGGTAAATTCTTCTTTTTTTTTTTTTTTTAAGTATGCTGTTTTCATGACTAAATGTGGATCTTTTCACACGGAAACAATTGTGTGCAGAAAATTGCTGGAGCAATTTTGGAGGCCATTTTTAATTTAAAAATTTGCCCGTGCACAGTGTGCCCTTGTTTCTGCCTAAAAACATATTTTAACATTCAAGTAATATAAATTCTTTAAAAATGGAGTTTTATAAGGGAAATACTGATACAATCTTAGTTACTTGCATAGCAATTTTACAAACAGTCCCTCCCATACATTTATGCTGACTTCTCATTTCGTTTGCTTTTCCCCCAGCTGCAACTGCCTTTTTTTTGATGGTTACTCTTTTTGGCATTCACTGTTCATGCATTGACAAGAAAATTCTCTGCTGTTTCCTTTTTACAGCAGGTTTTCATGAGAATTAAACCCCAAACTAGTTATGTTGATGAGGCAATATTTGAATCATTTGGTCAAAATTGATACAGTTACTTTGCAATTTCAGGATGTTCTGAATTTAAAATGTCTTCTTTCACATTTAATGCCTTTTCTCCTCTAAATGGTGTTTCTGCCACATTCATCAGTTTTTATGGTACACTGTAAATTGTTCCCAAGTCTTTTGTGGTGATTTAGACAATTTATCTATTAACAAAATTGTAATACAATAATACAATAATTTTCTGCTGCATGCCACAAAATTTTCAAGTAATAACACTTCTGTCAAAGATGCTGTGACACCCTAGAAAACAGTTTAAGTAGATACTTTACTGCCATTAATTATGGCGTTTCAGAAAGTTTTCAGTGAAGCCGAGCCCCTAATTAAGCATGGAAAGCAGCTTAGTACCTTTTAGAATTATTTAATCTTAAAGCAGAAATTAACTAAGTTATTTCTCAAAGTAATTAAAAACCTGCACATGATTTTAAATATGTATTTTTTTGTTGGTCGCACGACTGATTCTCAGTGCTTCATTCCTTACTAACTGCATGGTTAACCTTAACATATGCACAGGCAAATTCAGTTTTGCTATAGTAATTAGTATACAGGTTGGTTTTTTGTTTTTGTTTTTTTTTTTTTTTGGGGGGGGGGAGGTGGGGAAGCAGCAGCATGTATAGCAAGGTTTGGTATTATCATATATATTATGCATGTATTGCAAAGAAGGGATCACAGATGTAAATAGACCCATTAGCAATATAGATCATTTGCATTATTTCTGTGAAGTTCTTTAATTGTACTATAAGAATTTTAAAATGGAGAAAGAATCAAAGGACACAACAATGTTAGGAAGTTCAGGTAATGCAATGTAAATCAGAATTGAAGGAAAAGTAAATTGATTCATGTTTTTAGGAATTGTTCAGAAATTGCATAGCCTAGAAAACTCATTGTCACAAGATTTTGCAGAAGGGAAGAGACTTAGAAAAGAAACAGAATTAGGCAGTAAGTAAGTTAGGAAACAGACCTAAGAAACCCTACAGAGGTTCTGTGGAAATAATTTTGTGTGTGTGTGTATGTATATTTATTTAAAAGACAATGCGTTCCTGTCAAAAACCAACCAATGATGTACTACAGTTGTGGGGGTTTTATTTGGTGCAAAAGGTGTCCTTTTATTCATCAGTGATTTTGTTTAGGGATTCCTAACGAGGACAGAGGTCACAGAAAATTACGGAATACACATTCAGCCAGAAATAAGCATATATAGAAAGAGATAAAGATGTAAAATAATACCTAGAGTTTTAGAAGTCATGTAAGACTCTCTAGCAAAGGCAGTTTCTAATCGGTGAGGTGTGTAAAAAGATTTTTCCCTTGCATGCAGGTTTTTCCATAGCTGCATAATGCATGGGTTTTTTTCACCTGTCTCTGAAACAGCCAGCGGTAGCTCCACTTAGAGACTAGACAGACAACCACTTACCTGACCCATAGGAACAATTTCTAATCTGCTGACTTCAAATTTACTAGACACCAAATCTACTGGCACCAGGAGAATTCCACTCCCATCGTTCAAGTGAAATGCAGTGCGAGTTTTATGGGCAGAAGGAAGGCTAGTGTGGGTGTGCTCTGTCCTGTCGTGGTTCAGACAGCGGCAAGCACATTCCCAGGTCGCATGCAATTGTTCCTACATGTTTGCTGATGACTTGACAGGGATTCTTGAAGATAACTAACTCTGGTAATAATTACTGCCCTGGCTAAAGATGTTCTGTCTCCCCACCATTGTTGTTCAGGGTTTGGAAATAAGTCATATGCTGGGTTCGAAAATCAATAGAGTGAGTCATTTTATGGTTATTGGGGCCTTAATAAAGCTATGGGTAAAGAACTCATTAAGAATCACTTACATTTACATGGCCTTGTCTTTTCTTGATCTGAAAGCTCTATATAGCAAGATGGTTGAAGTTCTTGATTAGGGTAGCAAGATGTGATGTTCCCTTCATCCAGCAGTGACTTTTCAGAAAATAGTCAGTGTAAGAAAAAGAAATACTGTATAAAAAGATGCATGATTAATCAGTACATATTTGTTCATCTTTCAACGTTATCTTCCTTTCTGGGAATATAGTAGCAATGAATAATTTTAACATCAGAGGATGCAATCAATGATGGTTTTGACTGACTAAGGATTTCTAGGTTTTCTCTATGAAGAAGCCAGTTGACATTCATTAGAGGTTTAAAAAAAAATTCAATACAACTTTTTTACTTGAAAACCAAAAAGTTAAGCTGAAAGATGTTTCATAGAAGCATGCCAATGCTGCTGAAATCTTTACATAAAAAAGTCAAAATGAATCGTCAGCTTTCTAATTTCGCTTCAAGAATATTGAATGCATCATTTTGTATTTACTGATGTATATTTAATACATATACACTATAAAGTATCCTTCAGATTTTAGTATTGTGCAAGTTAATATGTTGATTTCACATTCAGAGGAAAGTATATAATGGCATTAAGTTGATCTTTTTTTTTTTTTTTTTTTTTTTTTGTCACAGGAAATTCCTTGTTTATTTAGTGGGGGGAAAAAAAAAAGGAAAGAAAATGCCGAATTTTCCAAAGAATTCAGATTCTAGATTTTTTAGTTCTGTGACTGTGGCAGCTGTATGAAAAGATGCTTTTTACATTTAGTAAATACATTGGAGGGTACTATCTCAATTTTTGTGATACATTAAAGTAACAAAATGGTGCGATTTTTCTATTTGTTTCCCCTGATGATAGCATACTTCTGATGATAGTGTGAAGGTCTGCTCTTAGAAACTGTATAGTTCTTTCTGAATATGGAGCCGAAAGGATGAAGAAGTTGGTTTGTTCAGACCCTTGTTGCTGCATAATGCTTATTCAAACAGGTAGACTTGAAATTTTCACTTTATCAGTGTCTACCATTTTCTCAGGGTAAGCTGTCTAAAAAAGTGCTCTCATAACTGGGCCCTTTCGTTTAGAAATTAGGAGAGCCAGGCAAGCCTCTATCTGTGTAGAGCTGTTCAGAGAACTTCCAAGCAGGAAAGGGAGCCTATATCCTCCTGCTGTTGCACATAAGAAATCATTACTCCTATGCTCTCATCTTCCTGCTCCATTTGTATGTAACACCCACCAATTCTCCCTTTCCATCTCTTTTTCTCTCACATCTCCATATGCTTCTCAGTTGCAAAAGACTTCTCGGTTAATCTATGAAATGTGTACACTGCTCTCTCCTTCAAAGAAATTCCTTAAAACCCAACCATATTTCAATTATAGTGATTCCATACTTCTATTTCTCTGTATCATGAGTTATAAAGAGAATTATTTTAAGAAATGATGCAGCAGTGAAAAAGGCAAAGGAACCTTAAGATGCATTAGGAGTGGTATTTTGAGAGGAAATGCTAGTGCATTCTAGAGGCTGTGGTACAACCTCAGAAATATTGTGTAGTGTTGGTCACCCATGGACAGGAATGTTCAGGAAAACTGGAACAGATGTAGAGAAGGGTCATAAGGATTACTAAGGCAATGGAAAAGCCAGTTTTATGAGAAGCAGCGAAAGGATTTTACATGTTCTAGCACGGCAAAATAAAAACCGAGGGCTTATGGTTTCCGTCTAGGATATAACAGTTGGAGTCACACAGGAAAGTACCTAAACTAACTGACAACATAGAAGAAAACAGTAGTTCTTGAATAGATTTAAAATGATTTTTTTTTTTTTTCACTCTGAGACCAGCCGGGGCCTTAATGAAATTATAGGGAGAGAAAAGTTCTGTATGCTTTCGTGGAAACTATGTGAAATGCCAGGAAACCAGAACGTGCGCCTTAGGAAATCCTTTCCTATGAATCCTGCAGCATTTTAAGTTTTCTCCATTAATAATTTAAATCTTTACTTTGTTTCGCACATCTGCTGTAAAACATTTAGCCTCACGCTCAGACATTCCTTGTCTTCCACATACTTCCTGTGTGATATTAGGTAGGTCACCATGTCCTTCTGTTTTCCATGTGTACAATGTGTATATTAGTATTCCTTACCTCAAAGGGATGCTGGAAGGATAAATATAGTAATGGCTGTGTTGGCAGAGGCAAGTAAATATTTTATCATAGGCAAGGAATCTCTTTGCATTCATACAATATCTCTGTTACATGGTATCATTTCCGTCAGAAAGCCTATATAAAGCACGCAAGAATAATAATGAAATGTTCAGTTAGTTCACTTGCAGATATTTGCATATCTGCTTTTCCCAGCTTTTATGATACAGAATGTAAAATTGTTCCAAGCTTGTTCTGGGCTCCCCAGTATAAGACTGACATGGGCATACTGGGGTGAGTTCAGCAAAGGGCCACAGAGATGATAAAGGAGTGTCTGTCTTAGGAAGGGTGGTTGCGGTTGTTCAGCCTGGAGAAGAGAGGACTTGGGGGGGGGGGGAACCTTATCAATGTGTACAAATATCTAATGGGGTAGTAAAGAAGATGGAGGCAGGCTCTCAGTGCTGCCCAGTGACAGGACAAGAGGCAGTGGGCACAAATTTAACTATAAGAAATTCTATTTAAACAAAAGAAAAAAAAAAAACAACCTTTTTCACCTTGGGCCTGGTTGAACACTGGAACAGGCTGCCCAGGAAGGTTTGTGGAGTCTCTATCCTTGGAGATACTGAAGGGTCAACTGGACCTGGTTCTGGGCACCCTGCTCCAGCTGACCCTGCTTGAGTGGGGGTAGGGGTTGGACTAGGTGATCTCCAGAGGTCCCTTCCCACCTCATGTGTTCTCTGTGACCTTTTGTGTGAAAATGAGTGAAAGAAAAGAAAAACTTCCTCTTGTAAAATTTCTGGAGCGAGCAAATCTTTATATATTTCATACATACTATTAAACTAAATACAGCAGGACCGAAACCTGAGATTTGATCATTCTTAATAGCTCTCTGCTACCTAAGTGCATGGCAGCTTGAATAAGGTATGAATGGCGAATTTTATACCCTAGTGTCACTTGGACTCTTGCCATTGACTTCTGTGCAGCCAGGATTTTAGTGTATATGACTCAAAGTGGAGAGCCAGTGTTGTTCTTAGAGCTGCTGTTTTCATTCTGGATCAGTATAGATTTACTTCTCAAAAGGGAAGGCTTAAATCTGTATACTATAGAAGTATATAACGACATTTTTGTTTTATGCTTTGTAAAGCAAAAAGAAAGGTACATCCCATAACAGGGATCTGGTGAGAAGAAAACAACTTGTGGCTTCTACATCAATTTTATAAAATAAATGTAATCCTACCCTGTGAACAATGGAGGGTTAAGTTAATGTCCATGTTTAAATTTTCTGTAGTGACAACCCAGAACTCCAAAGCAGCAGACTCTTTCCCAGTGCAGATATCTTCCTGATTAAGTTGGTTCACAAAACGAAAGCCTTACTGTTCTAAATCCTAAAGGAATAGTGTAAATATATATTTTTGTTCCAGCAATGTAGTTCTTCCCCAAATAGTAGAAACGTAGACAAAGAAAGCAAAGAGGGACAATGGTTCCTTGAGGAAGCCTTTTATCTTGGTATTTGCTTGTGAGGGAAACATTCACCTGCATCTGAGAGATGAACCATGCTGAGATGCGCTGGAATAGCTCTAGTCCCAGTTTATAATTCCAGAAACATTTTCTTTTGAAAAGTTTCTAGACATCTTGTTAAGGCAAGATTCACCATTTTTTAAAATCAGCTCAACTGTCTAAAAAAGAACAACATCAAGATCTGTCCCAGAGGGACTCCTTCCTGGACAGAGCTTTTTGTTCCATGATGAGAGACAGAATCAGAGCTGTCCGAATAATAAAAACCAGATTCCTGAAGTGATGGGGGGGAGGGGGAGAGACTCAAATTTGATTTATTGGTCATTATAGAGTCTGATTATCTGTTGCGAATTTTCATGTGGCCACTGGTATACGTCAAAACGTTGTGAAAGTTTAATAAAAGTTTGAACATGAAGTGCATTTATATTATTTATTGTTCTACTCCACTTCTGTTTAAAAAGTAATAATAATGTGCTATCCAGTCAGACAGCTGAAAGTATTCAGTAACTAATCAAATGCCATTAATGGCAAAATGTGAAAATGGAATACAAAACGATTCTTTCCAGGGTTACTTTTAGACTAATTTTAATTGGTCAGATAAGATGTGTAAATTACAAAGACATTTACAGAAATTAAAAGCTGTTTATGAAATGTTTGCAAGAGATTGCAATCAGTTTGGTTTTGACTCCTCAAAAAGTATTATGTAGCTAGCTTTTATTAACCTACATTAGCTAGTCATATCTCTTAGAAAATAAAGGGGGGGGGAACAGTTGTAGGTACTGTCCTTGTCACTTTTTAATACCAACCACAACAGGGTTTATTCAGAACCAATTGTCGGTCCTTATAAAACGGCATTGTCTTGTAAGGCGCTAAGAAGGACGGACAAATGCTTTAATGTAAAATTAAGATGTCTGTGGTGTCAAACTGGACAGTAGCTCCAAAATGCTGTGTCAGTTGGTCTACCAATACACATTGCTATGTGTGATGGCACTTCTCCCTTTAGAAGGTAACTTCGTGATTTTTGCAACAACAATCAAAGAGCATTGCTGTGACCTCATTTGCATTCACTCCTTCAGAAGTGATTTAACTGCCACGTTTATTCAGTCTGAGGCATGATCCTGGTGGCATCTCCAGTGCATTCTAAACTTGCAACAGTAAAAATGATAACGATTTAAAATGCAGTGGTTTTTTTTTTTTTTACCATCAAAGTATAGTAGCATGATTCCCCTTTACATGCTTGCTTAGGCTGCTGCTATACAGCAGAAGGTTAGCAACCAGAATATCAAGGTTACTTCTCAGACTGTGTAAGTACACTGAATTATGGAAAAGATGGGGAGGGAGATCAACAGAGTTCCAGGTCTAAGTGTTATATAATTTGTGGAGGATTTTGCGGAGAGGATGTTTCTCATGGAGTAAAATATATTTTCCATCTTCTCTGAGCTTCTGAGGGGCTCTGGCAATGCCCATGCTTTCTTCTGTCTGCATGTTCTCATTTTTTATATTAGGAAGAAAGGACTTACAAGAACAAAAGCCCTAACTAAAGAAGTGTACAGACAATGTGATGGCAAGTGAATGCAAAGTAACGTATACTGGACAGAAGAAAATAATCTATCGCTGTACTTTGCACTCTACTAAATTAACTGTGTCAATTCAGGCAAGGGAATCCACTGTCACATTAGACACCTCAGTGTCGACTTCTCCTCAATGTGAAGCTGCAGATAAAAAAATTAAAGAGAATGGTGAAGTTGCAGGAGGAATAGGTGACAAATAACGGAGTAATGCTATGGGCATTGCTGTCTGAATCTATGTGCAGGTACTGATCACTGGCTCTCAAAATTACAAAACTGAAAGGGATGTTGGAAAAGTTGGGGAAACAAAATGTTGAGGAAGGACTGCAGCCAGATGGAAAAGGTTGGGTGGTTTGCTTTGGAAAGAAGGGGTGACCACTTAACCAGAGTTAGGAGGGCTTGGCAGCTTTGCCTTTCATGTGCAGGATCAGAGCTGAGGTCTGTTACTGGGCTCTACAGAACACGCACCAACTGCTAGGAGGAAAACGCTATGGTTTTAAAGGCCATTCTCTAAAGTTTTACATCCCTTGGATTCACCACTCTTAGATTTAAGAGTCAGCTTTATTATTTTAACTAGTTTACAAGGAGACAATATATGTGACTGTATATATTTGTCCAGCAGAGTTGCTTTTTTCCCCACTCAGCTTGCTTTTCTGGAATGTTGAACGCATGGAAAAAAAAGTTTATTGGAAATTATTGTATTTGAAAAAGGCCTTAGCTATTCCCCAGAAAGAAGAGAAACGAACACAGGGTCAATTTACAACCTGACCTGAAAACACAAAGTTGATAATCGGCCATCATTGCTTATTGTATCTATGATCTGATTTGTTGAAATGCTCAATAAATCCACTATTAGGAGAAAAAGTGCTTACATGCATTTTTTTCCTTAAAAAAAAAATTAAACAACAAAATAAAAGATTGATTGACAAGACATCAATAAAGCTTTGAGCATACACTGCTGACCTTTTTTTCTTTGCACTGCAATCTGTGTTTATTAGAATTCAGCTCCTATAAATAGGTTTCTGTGGATAAAAAAGCAAGCAGCTTCTTAGGAGTTTTGTTCAATAAACTTCTGTGAAAATTCTAAAGACTTAATACATGGCTTTCAATTTAATTCATTCTGTCTTCCCTTCTTAAAAATAAGATATAAGTGGGGATGAAATAGGTTTAGCTGGTGGAGTGTTTTTTCTAAAGCTGTATTCTTAAAACTCACCTTTCCTTTTTAATGTCTGCTACAGCAGTTCATTCGGAACAGACAGGATATATATCATCTCACGCCTGGTACTGTAGGCTATTTCTTCTCTTTAAATAAAAACATATTATAAATCTGTGCTGCACTTGAGTGTTGTAAGCACTCAGGTTAGTGACTTCAAAAGTAGAGCTGGAATGAGGCTTTGGCAGGCGCTAAAGAATACTGACCAAGTCCTTGGACTCTATTTTTTTTTTTATTTGATCTTCCCAAGAAGAAAATCTCTTCAGAGCCTTTCAAAACAGTAAAGGTGGCACAGCAGTGATGTCAAGTCTTTTAATTTTATTGCAAGCCTAGTGATATTCCTGTATTAGGGTCTTGTTCTTAAAGCCCTGCCTCTTAGAGTCCTGCGAGAATCTCTTTCATTTTGTATTGCTGAAGTAAATGTGTAGTTGATGTTGCTCTAAGTAAAAAGTGAAATAGAAACCCTAAGTTGAAAGGGTCAAAATTTGAAGCCTGGTGAGAAAAGTCTCTGGATGAAGGCTCAAAATTTGCTTGTCTCCTTGACATGTGTTTTAATGGGTGAAGTCTTCCAGGGCTGGCAGGTAAAGGATACCTCTGTTCTGGTGTCAGACTAAGTGTGTGTTTTTCGTGAACTGTTTCACGATGGAAGAAAAGCCAGTGTTACCAGATTTTGTCCCAGAGTTTTATTCTTCATTAGTACTCCCTAAAAAGGAATTGTTTTTCTCCACCATTTTCTATTACGCTCTTCTAACACACTGATTCTGGCTCAAGCATCTTTCCCTTGATTAATGATACTAATCTGTGATTAATTTAGGCTATTTCCTCCCCTTCTCTCCCAGTGGTGTGTTGGGTTTGTGGTTTTGGGTTTTTTTTGTTGTTTTTTTTTGGTTTGGGTTTTTTTTTTTTTTTTGGTGTTACGGGTTTTGGGTTTGTGTTTTATTTTTGATTTGGCTTTTGTTTTCAGAATCCCTCGCTCTCTATTGTGTTTGACAGGAAGATCCTTTCACTAGGTACTGACTGTTTTAGGGGTTCATAGATTGCAAAACAGGAGAAAATTGCTGGTATTTCTTGTAACAACACAACCCACGAAGAGCATCTGCAGTACACCTGGGATGGTTCCGTGTAGCATGAAAACGCTCCTGGGGTGCTCAAGCTCATAGGTACCTGGACAGCTGGGCTCTTGCCGTGTGCTAGCATTGAAAATCAGAGGGCATTTTCTTCTTTCAGACACTGAGTGGGTGCTGGATTGGCTATCTGTATTAATCTAAGTATTTTTAAATATTCATGGTAATTGGTTCTCTTCCTCTGTTTCCCTTTCATCCAAGTAGAGGTAAAAATACTCAACTGTCTTTGGAAGGGGCTTGTAGTTCTTGGATGGGATGGACTGTATACACAGAAGGTATTACCCTAATTCATTTCTACTTGTATTAAATCTGGCAGATACTGGGACAAAAACATTGAATGTGATTATTCCTCTCGATTTTGACTCTATGTTATGATTAGGGTAAGGTTGCACACAAAGCAGGTAGAACTACTCTTGTAAACCAAAAAGTGAGAAGGTATATAGCACTCTCCAAAGATGATGATACAAAACAGTCTGTTTTGTCCACTCCTAGATCTACAGATGGAAAAAAAGCGCATTATAGGTGATTTTATCAAATGCAAGAACTCTGTAAGATTTCCTGCTAACAGGAAGAAGATGGTAAAAAATGAGGCCTTTTTAGAAATTCTGTATATTTATAATACATACCGTATACTACAAATCATTCCCATTTCTGCACAATATATCTAAAAGACAGCCACACTCCAGTCAAATTTTAGCTATTAAGTATAACACTTTAAAGAGACATGCAAGCATTACTTTCAGATACAAGAGGACTATATAGAACTTTAATTCTGTTTATTCAGTAATAATTTATTTTGCAAGCTCTGATCATTAGGATTATTATTAATTACCATGCCATTCAGCTGCACTGACAAAAAAAAACCCTTCTGATATAACTAAGCACATTAAAAATATTGGATTAAAGAATTAGCTCTGCCAGATTTTAAATAGAGCAAAGTAAAATGGCTAATCAAAATCTGAGCACATACAAGGTGATCATTTACCTACTTTCATTGCACATTGTTTGAATAGTTTGTATTATGGATGTGAAATTGCCCTCAAGGAGGTTAGTTAAAGTAATAAAGGCTTCCCTTCGCCTCAGGAGCCACTCCCTTTGTGATATGACCTTTCTGTGACTTCTGAGCTCAACTCATTATGAAGAGAGACAAATGCTTATTTTAAGTCTTTTTGAAAGCTTTTCAGGCATTAGGTTTTACAGCAAGGTCCTTTTTTCTCTCTCTTTCTAAACTAGTTGCAATTGGGAGTGGTGGGGGAGAAGAAATAATCACAATCGGAGACCTTGAACAGCGTTTTCTGTGCCTTATTTTGGGCTTTTTGTTAGTTTTGAGGAGGGAGGGTGTTTTTTAAATCTAGAATAAGGCAGTCTGTGCTGGGATTTCAGTGCTTCGGAGCAGCGTGGGCAGAGTGTTCTCGCCCCAGCGCTGCTTTACCTTAAAATCGGCCCTGGTTTTCCCACACCAGGATGGATGGCACAATGTGCCCCAATTCCATGGGACGTCCATGCCCACAGCTCCCGCTTTATCACGTGCTTAATGCTGGCCTCGTTGCAGTGAGCAAAAGGCACCCATTTACACGTGGTATTACATTATGACTCTCAGTGTAGGGGTTGGTGTATTGGGCCAAATTTCACCTCACCTTAGGCCGCTTGTTGGCGTTGTGGTTGATATTTTGGACTGAAGTCACCTCAGCTAGGGCCTGTCAGCATTTCTGAACGGCTGGGCGTTTTCACACAGGCTCTTGGAAATGAATACCCTGCCTTCAGTTGCTAGTGCAGGAAGGGTGCCAAAACGGGCTGTTCTGTCCTCGGCCCCTCGCCATCACCTGTGCTTGCCACACGCTGTACCCCTGGCAGTGGCAGCAACAGTGAAATCGTGACTCTTGAAGCAGACGCTTTGAGACCCTTTTATTTAAATGCGGTGTAGTGGTAGGCTGAAAATCAAGCATGTGTTTCGCATCTTCAGACCACGGCTTTAAAAGAAAGAAAACGTGGCTGTTGGGTTGCGACTGTCGCAGCAGAAAGCCGAGGCCTTCCCGGCCTGCTGAGGCGGCAGCCTGTGCCCCGCCAGCGTCTGAGGGGAGTCTGGAAGTGAGTAACGCTCAGGTTGGCGTGCAGGCATGTTCAGCCTGTAACAAAAATTTCCTCAGGCAGAGCAGCTCGCTGTTGCCACCCCAAAAGGCTCAGGAGAAGTGAGGCGGTGGACCCTTCTCTGACAACCAGGAGGGTCGGAGATGATCCTTCGCGAAGTGCCGGTGGTTTGGTGAGGGGATTTCTTCGTGTAGCTCGCATCTTCTGCGCCGTCAGCAAACAGTGGGTAGATAACTTTTTTTATGAGGTATAGGGTTTTTTTATGTTTAATTGAAGGTTTTAAGAAGAAAAACCATAAAACGCTGAAAGTTGCCATAAACTTACATGGCTACTTAGCAACATTGCAGCAGACTTATTTGTTCCCATCTGGAGCCCGGTAGGTCACTCTGCCTGATAACCTTCAGGGGGACTGCCTGTGGAAACCCAGAGACTGCTGAAGTAGAATTGGAAAGATAAGGAGAAATGCTGTAAAACAATAACTTCATAAATATGCTTATTTCTAGCCTCATTCCAGTTTTGCAGTTGTTGATGATTTTTCTGAGTATGTGCGGTCAGAATTACTCACCAGACAATTTCTACAAACTTTCTTGCTTGCAGATGGTTTAGGAGAAAAAAAGCTTATGAATGAAAGCATTGGGGCAGTGCTGGAGAGACACGACAGGTCACCTGCATGGTGCTTTTCAGTTGTGTGTCTGGGCAAGCAGAGCACTTATACTCAGATTTTCAGATGTACAGATGCTGAGACTGATTATTTTAAAAGTTATTCTCTCTAAGATTCAGTAAAAATTCATTGTTTGTAGAAAAAAGTGTGTTGAGAAAGCATCTTTCCTAGGATGTTTGTTAAAAGTAAAGACAAAGTGCAGACAAACAATTTTTTCATCTGAGCAAATATTGATAAGAAATTGTATGTGTAGCTGTGTACTTTGTTTACCCTGCAGAATTTACCAGGGTGCATTTGGTATTACTTTACCCACTCAGCTGTAATCTTAACGTGAAGTGTAGAACTAAGTATACCATTTCCATTTCAAAAGATCACTTAATATCTTTTCTGCAAATTTTTTAATTTGTTTAATTAAACTTAGCACTCCATTCCACTTGGTTAGATCTATTTAATTTTCATGTGTCTAAGCAGTTTTTCAAGTATATCATTAAAAGAATAGTTTTATAAATTCAGTACTTCTTGTACATTAACATGCTCAAGAACAGGAATTATATTTTCCTATTGATTAGTATGTGATGATAAAAGCATTAGCATAAAGTAATAAGATGGAAATAATCTAATCCTGTTTAAAAAGTCCACCCTGAAGCTGGCCACCAGGTATTTTGAAGAATGTAAGAGCTGTATGCTTTACTGAAACTTTACAGGAGAAGCAAATGCAGCAATAACCTTGATATTAATTTTTTGCAGGCAGTAGGGAGTGTTCTTCGTGAACAGAAGTGGTATGTAGCGTTCAACTAGGAGTTCAGTTTTAGGTTTCAGTTCGGGTACCATACAGAGGTGGATTTCATTAAGCTAGTTTTTGCAACTGAAGCAACTGGGATGTAGAAAAAGTGACTTGCATATGGTCAGTTGATAAACTGGAAGCAGAACTAGTGGAGTTCCCAGCAGTTTTCTTTGTCATACTGGCTCTGAGAGGAGACAAGACTGTGGTGGTTCTCATGTTGCCTAGTGGCTACAGTCTATGGATGTCTGGAGAAGGAGATAATATTTTAGAAATTGATCTTTGTGTAGGATGAGGATTAATCCCATTTGCGTTTTCTTCTGATAGGCCAGTGCTATGACTTGAAGGAAAGAAATTACTATATACCTTGATCATCATCTTAGCAAAATAAAAAATGCTTTGTGGATATATACTATACAGTTTCAGTCTGTAGCTACTTGAAAAATGGGCATCAAATATAGATGGAAAAGATGAGGAAACAATGGCTCATCCCACAAGACCCGCCTATAACTGCCTTACACTCAAAAGCATGCAGGATTCGTATAGTGAAAACTAATCTACAGTACAGCAACAAGATGAATCTGTGTAATTTAGTTCACTGAACTCACACTAACTTCTGTGGTCTTCAAAGTTGATTTTCAATACATACTTTTGCTAAACTGTTTTATGAAGCTGGAATTTTCTAGTCTAGAAGACATACAATATTGAGTAGTGAGTAAATAATTGGCCGGTGTATTTGGAAGGTTTGTGTGCGCATGTACTTATGAATGTTTGTGTGTAAATACTTGAGGGTGTTATTTAAAAGGAAATAGGGTAACTGGAGAGCGTACATTCCTGATTTAGTCCCCTGCGATGGCAGACAGCTGTCTCCCAGATCTCTTCCTTCCAAAGGCTCTGTAGATCGTGCGCTGTGTGTCACACCGCACTGTGGCCACAGAATACGTCACAGTATACTTTATGGTATGTGTTACAGTATACACAGTATATGTTGCCATAACAAACTTGAGACATTTATTAGGACACTAAAAGCCCATAAGTCCTCTTCCATGAGAGGAAAATGAGTGAGATTTGTGGCATAGCTGGGATCCACTTGAGCATTTAAATGTCATTTTAATTCTATGCAGCTTCAGAATGAAACCAAAGTAAATGAAACTTTCAAGTTCTTATCTGCTATAGATAAATGTTAGCAAAGGTCTTTTAATGCATAAGCATTATACTTTTAACATAGTGTTTTAAGCCCCTTTATATATCTTTTTTCCTGAAAAGGTTGTGGAAACTCAAGTTGTATCTGACAGTTCAGCTCCAATGGATGTAATTAAGCAAAGATTTAATTAAATTAGATTACTTTTAATGTATTTTCTTGCATCTTATGTAGTATATAAAGAAAGATACATGGCTCAGTCTAAAGGCAGTTGAGGTAAATGGGAATCTTTGGGCCTCAGGTCAAGCTCTGTAAGAGTTTTTCCTGCAAAAGAGAGGATCAGAGCATTTCCATGTTGCTTGAAAACCAATAGGATTGGTAGCTCTGTTAACAAAACTCCTAACTAAAGCTTCTGTTTTCTCAAATGTCAGCTTTAAGAATATTGGTAAAAGCTGCCAAGGTTAAAGGATTTGTCATTCACTGGTTTTCTTTCTGGTCTTTCTCGATGCATCCTTTAATTTGTATGTATAAGGCTGTTACCTATTGTTAGGGAATGTCTCCACATTAGGCCAGGCCTTATAGCAGTACTAGGTGTGCTTGACAGCACTTAGCTGGTTGGTTCAGCTGCGTCTTGGCACCTGTTCTGTCTTCCTTGCAGGAGGTTGTGGCAGCTGGCATGCAATGATCAGACATACAACCCAAGCGTGTTTATTTGGCAAGGGGAACAAAGCATAAAAGGAAGAAAGACTTGACACTAAGCAGTTTACATGTGTGTTTGTTTGACATAGAAACTGATCAGCACATGCTGGGAAACCAAACAGATCTAACTTATAGATCTATGGGTATATACAGCCTGCTGTATGTGGTGAGACCTGGGCCTCAGATTGTCCTGACATCAGCCATGATGAGCGCTGTTAATCTGCAGAAAAGGGGACCATTGTTGATCCCTTATTTTTGCTTGTTTTTCTTTAAAACTTATCATTGAACTAAACTGATGGAATAAGTATCCCAATAACCATGCTAACCCACCATCTTCATAAGCTGCTGCAGAGCCGCTCTGGT
The DNA here is from genome assembly GCF_965183815.1 of Platalea leucorodia. Taxonomy (NCBI): domain Eukaryota; kingdom Metazoa; phylum Chordata; class Aves; order Pelecaniformes; family Threskiornithidae; genus Platalea; species Platalea leucorodia. Next base: position 38,375,043 of record NC_138830.1, read on the forward strand.
GCTCTTGCAGTCCTATTATAGAAACTTAGTCCCTAGTTGCCTCTGTAGAGGAGGAGTATGCTCTTTGAACTGCACTCTGAACAGATCAGTGTGTTAAATATTTCAAACTTAAATAGGAATTAGCAACATTGTTCTGTCTGAAAGTGATTCATTTTGAGAGCTCCTCTGGCAATCGCTGTTAAATGTCTTTGTATTAAATTTGCCATATTGCAGTCTCTGTTTCCATACCATGTTTGAATGGCAGTTCGTTCCACAGGCTCGGTGCAGGGGAATTATGACAGTATTCAATTAGCCAGGTAACCTCTGAAGATTTCCTAATGTACGTATAAAAGAGAAATCTGCTCTTAAGACTTCTCTGACATGCACATTCATTTCAAGCACTAAATAATGGTTATGCAATGTACAAAAGGCATCCCCTGTGGTGGTATTCCAGGGGTGAGTTTTGTCCCTTGTATACCAGAAGCATGCTCTTTATTAATGGGTCAGACATCGGAGACCTGACAAAACATTAAACATTGTCTATCATGAGAAGATTTCATATGTAAAATGGGGTATGTGGAACTGGTAGACCAAAGGTTGTTTAGGACCATTTTGCAGCAGTGAGTGAAGATTCAAATCCAAATTTCAAATTCCAAAAATGGTAAATAATATGTGCCCAAAGATTATTCCTCGATTTTTTTTTCCTTGTAATGGAATTAGAAAACACATATGTGTGTGTGTATATATATATATATATATGGTTATGTTAGAGATAGGTATTCCATATGCACAGGGAGCTATGCTTTCAGGATGCGTGACTTTCATTGTAGATAAAAGGAACTGACAAAGAAATAAAATAACAAAATTAAAACTCCAGGAAAGAACAGAGTATGCAAGACTCCCTCGTTAACAACAGACATCTGCTAACATGCAGACAAGCTATGAAGGGAGCTTGTTTTATCCTTAGGAGTGTTACATGGAAAGTAGTCCTACCAATATTAGGTCGTGTATACTCCAAACTGGAGAACCCCTTGTAGCAAAGTCTCCATCATATTTCACATGAAAGAATCTAAGCAGTTTGTTCATACTACAGTTTCTTGCTTTTGGTCACGTGAGGGTTTTGTTGTTGTTGTTGTTTTGGTTTTGGTTTTTTTTTAATGAAAGTTATATTACAGTTCATCTCTTCTGTGTTTAATATGAACTGCTGATAAGAAGATTGTCTGTGGACTCTTAATAGATTGTAAATTCTGCCAGTTTCTGGGACTGCACTTTTATCTCAAGCTTAATAAAACTGAAACATTGGAGGGCCGGAAAAAAAAGAAAAGTGTAATCTGTAACTAATAGGTATTACGTATTTCAAGCAAATTAGAACAAATTACTCACTAGAAGAGATCCTAATAAATTACAATATGGGTAAAGCGTTCTGAACAAAGCAGTTATAATATGCAACAGTAGAAATGCCAAATGTGGTGTATCACTAAAATGTTGGATTGCTGAGCAAGAGTTTGCTAGTGTTTTAATAGTATTTCTATTGCTATTTAGGCTTTCAAGGAGATGACATATTTTACTCTGAGTGACAGAAACTGAGAAGCTGTTAGAGTGAACAGATGAATGAGGGTACGCAAAACATATGCTGCAAAATTCCAGGTTTAACCTGACTGTTTAAATAGACCTTGAGGTTTAAAAACAAACACACACAAAAACAGCAAGGAAACCCCCTCAAAGGATTTTTAATGTGTTATAAAGGACTATATCAGTAATGCCAATAAATTTTCTCAGTTTTTAAATGTTTTCAGCAACTTTTTGTAGCCACTCTCTGACTTGACTATTGTATGAAGAATGATACTAAAGGAAAGCTCCCAGTGAACGTTTTGATGCAGAAAGGAAGGGCTTGGGAGTCTCTAAGCAAATAGAGACCAGGGCTATGCAGACTTTTCATTGTTTATTTCTCAGTAGTTTTTCAGCTGAATATTGTCAGGCTCATTTTTGCGATCTTTAATTTCAGTTGGAAGTTAAATACCACCCCACCACCACCCCCCAGTTTTCAGCTCCATTGTTTTCTGGTTTAGTCTCTGATGTTGCTGTTGAGGCTCTGACCTTGTGTCCACATGAAGTAAACTGGACAGATAAAAGCTCCAGAAGTCATCAATTTAACTTTTTCCAGGCTTCGTTTAGCAAAAGGTGCCATTTGCCAAGCTATTAGGTGGTGACATCTCTCATTTGGTACTGAGAAGTTGGGGGAAGACTGTGATAGACTGTGAAATGTGTGAACAGGTAGTTTATTCTCAATGAAGGAACACCATCCTGTAGCAGTGTTCTGGCTTGATTCAAGGAGGTCAGCTTTACACCAGCTAAAACTAACAATAAAAACCCCCAGAGACGATATCTCAGTAGTCAGAGTATGAAAGAAGAACCAGAGATGGACAAGCTATTTAGTCACAAGACAGTGACTTACTGCAGCAATTTAAAAGTGACACAGTAACTCATTACTTATAGAGGAGGAGTTTACAATAAGATAAAACCTCAGCCAGTTTCTTCAATACTTCAGAAAGTAAAAGAGTTTGCTTTTAGTTACAAAGGGACTGTAAGTCCAGAAACTAAGGGCTGAGCATGTATGGTCTGTCTTTTCACTAGACGATATAATTTCAACGGAGGATGCATTTGTCAGGGTACAACATTTAATGCTGTCAGTTTTAATGGGAACTACTTAGGTATTGAAGTCAACATCATGAGACTGAAAAGTGTCAATATTGTCTGTCTCAGGGTCTTACATATGTTTTCAAGGAACCATACAGAGAATTAATTTTCTCTGGGAAGCAACCACACAGGTTAAATTATGTCCTGAAGTGTATTAGCCATGCTTGGGGGTGGTGAGCAAGGGAGCAGTGGAGTGGAGCTGACTTGAGGCATTTTGACTTAGGAGTGTGGCCGGAGGCAGCCTGCCTCTGGCTGGCTGGGGCAGTGTAGTGTCCTGCACTCCCTACACCTCCAAAAAGTTGCACATGCTGCTGCTTCTGCACCTGCAGCCAGTGTCTGTCACTGTGTGCCTCCCTCCCTTAGCTGGGCAATGTTTTGGGTGCTACTGGCTTCTTGCTCGTTTTACCTTGTCTATACTAAGCAATCACGGGGAATGTTATGCTCCTTCAACATTGCTTAGTGGGTCAGGACAGGCAAATTTCTGAGTCTCTTTAAAACTTTACCTTCTGTGTTATTCCATCAGTGCAAAAGAGCCAATGGATTGATCCCAAGCGTGTAAGACAATCTTTGTTTAAAGAAGAGGAGAGTTATATTCCAGCATTTTTCTGACAATTATAGTAATCAAGCTAAATTATCCATAAACCAGAAAAAAGTATCAATTTTACATTTGAAGGAAAGTTTTTTATTAAAAGATAGGTTTTTTTGGTTTTTTATGCCTGGGATATAACCACTTTAGCCACCCAGAAACCAGACTGTGGTTTGTTTTTTCTCTATTATTGCTTGGCAAAGTTATTGAGGAAAAATATTAGAATCTGAAGCAATTCCAGAAGACGTTTTCTTGCCCTGACTCAGTAATTCTGTCTTCATGAATTCGTGCTGTCTCGTGGATTGTCACCCCGGTTATATATCTCCTTTAACCACAAAAAGCCTTTTTCAATAAGCTCAAGTTGTAGACCTGGAATTCAGTTTGGGTTAGCAGCAAGGTGGCAGGATGCTTTGAAGGACCAGATGCTTTGCTGTCCCCAAAGAGCCGGGGGCACAGAAGGGCAGGCAGCCTGCTCTTGGGGTTGTTTCTGTAGAACTGCTCCTTGCAAGGACAGGCTTGTATCTCCTAGCAGCTCCTGCCTGCCTCCTCAGGTTTGCTCCTGTTGTCGCAGTGGCATTGTCTCAGTGCGGTTGCATGCTTGTTCCTGTGCATTTGTATCCAATAACCCATGCACTGTGCAGAAATTATACATTTAAAGGTATCCATAATGTTGTGAAATTTCTCTCACTGCTCTTTTTTGTGAGTGGCTAATGAGACTTGCTCTTTATTCCCGTATTCCCTGAAGTTAATCATTGTGAGGAAGTCACCATCTCTCTCTCTTAACAACACAGTGCATTTTTGGAGGTGACAGTGTGCAGCTTCTTTAATAACTTTGCTGCCTAAACTTTTGTTAAAAGAAATTAATGTAAGTATTCGTACACCCATAATGGACAATAATATTCCTGAAAACATGTTCCTTCTGCATACTTTAAGGAAAGTCAGAGGTTCAAAACTGATCTTTCAAACAGAAGAAATGACTGGTTGAACTCTTCCAATTTATTTTGCTGAAATTTGCTATTTTGAAATTTGAGTTCATTGCCTGTGCAAGTAACATGTTAGGGTTCCTTTTTCCAAGCATAATTTCAATAACAGGATTTATTTAAAGGATTTTACATTGTATTCGTTTCACTTACCAAATAAAAAAAGACCATTCCACTAGAACCCAAAAAATAAACCTAAAGCAGTGTAAATTATTTTTGTAACATCTATCTTCAGCACGGAATGAAAGAATGAAGTCTGGAATAATTCCTGCATTGAAAATTAAGACATCTGGGTTTGTTCCTGGCTCCACTGTTGTGTTTTGCTTGAGGAAATTGTATCATCTGTCTCAGCTTCAGTCTGTAAAACTAAGAAATACGCAAAAGTGTTGTGAGACACTGTTGTTTCTCGTAAGAGAAAAGTACAAAAGAAGTTAAGAGCAATAGTTTTAACTGCTAAATATAGGGCTGTACTTAATAATAGTCAATTTATGTATTGTATGTGATTTATATGATGCGTTTCGCATTTTTCCTTCTTGATGCATCATTCTGATTTCTACAGTTGTATTCATAATTGTGTAAGTATCTGCAATATAATTAGAGAACAAAGTTCAGCCTGTGGATTATTAATGAATGACTATAAATATCATTTAATGAGTAGTCCTTACCCGTAAATGGTTGGACATCTAAATCACATGGTGTTTTTTCTGCTCACTGGTTAGATTAAAACCCAAGAGACTAATAATTATTACCCAAACAGCAATTTTTAGTTAGCGAATGCTTTCAGAGATACATGCAGCCAGCTGAATACTTGAGCAACGCATTAGACAATCCTTCAATGACAACTCTTGTAAGTCTTGTGCTTAAAAATGATTAATTGATTCTTGTATTAGTTGGCTATCTTGCATGTCAGATTTATTCTGTAGCAGGTGATATCTGAAAAGTACAAGCTTAACTTATTTTATAATGGTAAAGAGCAACTCCAATTACTCAGAACTTTGTAATGTACAAAGGCAACCAACAAAGCATAAGGCCAAATACTTTAAAGCAGGACACATGCTAGCCTGCTCTGCTCTGCCTGCTGGGTCTTGGCTTCATTTGTCACTACTGGTGCTTTGTTTCCAGCACAATATCAGAAACAGTATTCTCTTGCATGCTCTAAGACTACACATGACAACGGTAGGTTTTTATCGCCTTGCTCTTGAACTACGAAATAGCTTCTTCCAGAGAATGCTGTGCAAATGGCTGTATCTGGGTTGTGTTTTTGGAGACTCTGTAGAACCATTAATAGGTTAAAATGAAGGACTTCGCATCTTTAACTTGCTCAAGTGTTTTTAGTGTTGTTTTGGGTTTGATGAACACATTTTATTTTCATTTGCCTATCTGCTACTTTTTCCCCAAAGGAAGTCTTGTGACTATGTTTATAGTCTCCCTCTCTGAGGAGAACTTATTGATGCCTTTTCTAGTCTCTGAATAGCATTTTCCATCTGTTTCTGCTTGCCTGGCAGTAGTTGTTTTATTGATTGTTTTTTGCATATTTTGGCATACTACATTTTCTTAGCATTTTTATATCACTTGTCAATCTTAGATATTTACCAGATGTCCCATTCTTGTCATATTTCACTGTTCAGTCAGTCTTCTGAAATAGCAGTAGTATCATCTCACCTTACAGACAAAGTACACAAAAGCACGAGGGGTTTTCCAGTGGTTTCAGAGAAGTTTCTGAACCCATGGCTCGACATGTTAGCCCAGATTCTGGACCATTGTTCCCACCTTTCTCTCCAGCATCTGAAAGTTGAGCTGATGTTGTGATGACTAGTATAAGACCAGTTCATCTCTTGGGGTACAGTTTGCAGTCCTGGGAGATGTTCTAGCAATTCCCCTATGTGTGTGTGAGGAACCTATGTTGCACGCTGGGATGACTGAGTTGAACCTCTAGCCAATGCTATACAAGCGAATTAGAAGGCTGTCATTCTGTACATACAGATGTGCATATTAAACGTCTATTTAGGGCTGAAGGTTTTTTTATATACGCAGTGAAAACGTTCAGATTCTCATGACCATCGGCATCACCACTGTACTGCATTTCGTCCCTGGAAATTCTGTCTAAGAAGTGAGAAACTAAATTTCAAGGTGAACTTCTGCAGTCCTTTCTCCAGCCTTTATATAACATTGTAGGCATACAAAGTCTTAACTGAAGCTAGGATTTAGTCCAGTGACTTCAGGAATTTCACTTCAATAAAAATGTTAGTATTTGGCTTGGACCGGGGGATATTTCTGTTCTGTTAAAAAAAAAAATAAAAAAAAAAAATCACAACATGAATTTTGGGAGACTTTGACACACCTCTCTGTTCTACTTGCACTACCTGTGTTGTCTCCTGTCTTTTGTTAGTAAACTGTAAGAGGAACTTTGGCATTAGGAAGTGCTCATGATTTTTCAAGCCCCCCTCCAAAAATACTAGTTTTCATAGGCTATGCTAGTACCTATTCAGAAAAAAAGATCTTTTTGCAGCTAGATATCAAAGCAGCTTTGGGCGGACACAGATAAATTGCTAAAATTTTCATTGGTAGAAATTTCTGAGAAGTTAAAAAATGCTAAGGCATATAAATATTATATAGTGTACAGGATGTAGCAACTTATTAAAGTATGTAGCTGCTCATTGAGGCATATCTAAGCTTCTCCTCCTCACAGCTCTACTGAACTTGTAAGAATCTACTGTGGCTTTAAAGTACAAAAAACCCAAAGCAGATCCATAGTCTCCAGGGCTGTGAGTAAGTGTCGAGTCCAGCAGGTTTCACTTGCTGCATGTTTCCCTTCTCTAGGATTAAATGAAAGCATAAAATCTGTGCTCCCCTGCCGCTGTAAAAGGAATGCGGCCTGCCCACAGGTTCTGTGCCCTGGTCACTTCGGATGCCCAGCTCTGCTGTTTTGTTACCCTGGATACTTAGCTGAACGTACCATGCATTTGGTTTTAAAATTGAGAAGGAGAAAAAGCAGCATGGAGCAGTATTTGGAGCCGCTCTGGATGGGCTACTTGTACACTAAGCCATTTTTCAAAGGGAAAGGATTCTTTCTAGCAATGCTTTTAGCCAAAAATTTGTTGCTGTGCTTTTCAAGATGTCTTGGAATGCTAGCACAGTAAGTTGGCTGTACAAATCTAATTATCTCAGCTTGCTTTTTTTTTTTTGGTGATGTTGTTTTGATTTATTCTTGAAGCTCTTAATGAACTGCATTGGGAAAGAGATTACATAATTTATGTAACATTTATTTTCTTTTATTCCTTGTGATCTGCCTTGTTATAAACTATGAATTGTTTAAGTGCTTTTTTGCTTTGAACTAGCAAGAGAGTGGCAGCATCTCTTGTTGGTTTTGTTCATTTTTCTAAATGAACATAAAACATGACTTATGTACTGGGCTGTACCCTCACATGAAGGACACCTCTGTGGTGATCCTGTGCCTTTGAGAGTGAAAGAGTAAGTCAGCTTCTCTTCCCACCTTTGGCCTCACTAATAAGAGCTGCAAGCGGGAATCAACGTCAGTGTTGTCTGATGGCATAATGACAGAGTTTCCTGGAGACTGAGCTATCAACACGGATATTATTTAATTGGGGAAAGAGTTCCACGAGAGTGAAACAAAAGGTTTAGCCCAGCCACAGGCATGCATGCTCAGCTTGAGGAATGCTTTTTTCCAGACCCGTGTATTTTCTTCTCTCTGAATAGAAGTTCAGGATAATCTCAATCCCCAAATAATATTTCTTGTTCCCGAGAGGGAGCGTATTCCTTTTGCTATTGAAAGCCAGTAAGCTTATGACCAGTAGCTACAGGTAACAAGAAGGTTTTGTGCAAGTTTGGGAAATCCTGACCAAGTGGAGAAATGAAACCACTGAACAATTAGGTAATTACTTTTTTTTTTTAAGAGTCTCTAGGAGCTGTGGCTAACTTAACAAGGTAACTAAAAGTAGTATTGGACTGTGTTTCTGAAGGTTTAGTGATGTTCAAAATCTGGTGTTTTGGAGCCCTTTCTCAGAAGTGAATGTATTGCTTGGCATGGCAAAATACGAAGTTCTAGAGGAAAACTTCAAGGAAAACTAATCTCACAGTCACTTTCTGTTCTTTCATGTAGTTGACCTTAGTGTTTACAGTGGTTTCAGCCATTAAGTCTCTTTTTTTTATTACATTTTAATTCCAAAAATACTATATATTTTCTGGACCATAAACAGAGCTCAAATTGCTGACTATGCAGGTAGTCCTGTCACTGGAATTATCACAGGAATGTTTTTCTAGTGTTTGTGACAATAACTTTTTCAAGGAAAAATAAAATCCTGGTCTCAACCAGTTGACTACTTAAGGTGGAACATATATATAAAACAAGTAAAGCTATACGCACTGTGTATATACGTATGTGTACAATATGCATCTTTATATATAGGAGTTAGTATTAAAAGTCAGAATTCTTTTGCTGGTTCTGAACTTCAATTAAATTTCCAGCCTAAGAGAATTTCTACACACGTTTTCACAATAGAGACATTCTGTTTTGTGCCTATAACTCACATTTGAGCAAATGTTGATCTTAACTATGAAGGAAAGAGGGATGGTGTTTGGATTTTCTTTTCCTCCCACTGAAATCAAGGGAAAGAAAAAGTGATTCAAATGTTAATTGAGGAATTAGTTCATGTGAAGGGTCAGTAGCTGGGGTTAATACTTAAAAGTATTCCTTCTCTTAACAAAAATAAATACAATGTGCAGTTAGCATTAAGTGGTGCAATTTGGTGCCTCGAATCATTTAGAAAGTTAAAGCATTTTCCCTGTGACTTTGTGACATTGTAATGTAATATCAGCAGTCTTATGCTATTCAGCAGAGTTTGAAAAATGGCATTGTAAACTCTTTGTTACTTGCATTTTTGAGGGCCAGATTATACAAAGTGCCAAGCCCTTGTCTCCTATTGAGTCAGTATGAGTTGAGAGTACCTCAAAGATGTCTTTAGCGTGTAGAACCAAGCCTTGTGTATCCAAAAAAAGACAATAATACAGAAGGGCTAAGGTGGGATGTCAACTATCTATTAGATAGTTTAGATAAATAAATGCTTTGCACTCTTGACAATGCTGGCTGAACAGTGTGAAATTTCTTTGTATCTAGCTTGCTGGGTATCAATGTGTTGCTACATTTATCTCTTTTCTAGAGGAATAAAATGTGTTCCCGGTTGTTGTGACTTTCAATTCAAGCCTGTGTTAACAAAGCGTTGGGTAGCTGTTTCTAGAGACAGCCGAAGGAATATTTGTTGAGTGATGGGAGGGCGCTTCACAGCAACCTCACTGAGTGCTGCTGGGAGGCACTGAGCAGCATGGAAGGATGTGGAGCCATAGGTAGCTCAAACCAGCCCCTTGAGCTTTGGACCAGTTACTGCTGCTTAAGTAACAGAGCTCACAGTCCTCTCTACTGTGTATGACATAGCTCCCATATGCCCACCCTCCATGCTGTATTCTGTAAAATGATGACAAAAGCCTGTATCTTACCTGTATTGCAGCAGAGCTGCAAATAAAACCAAACAAACACAAAACCCCCAAACAAACAAAACACCCAACAGACATACATCTCAATAGTCAAACTATTTCTCACCAGTAAATTATACTCCCTTGTGTTTGTAATGCAAGTCTAAGTTTTGGTATAGGAGTGTGCTTTTGACTGAAAATCTAGCGGCCCTTTAAGATGTATGAGAACACAAATTTGATTGAGAAACCCAACAATCTTCAATCCAAAATCTGTTTTGGGTTAAGTGAGAGTGCATGTCTACATACGTTCAGAATATTCCTTTTAATGTCTGTTATTCCACGTAGCACTGGCCGTCTCTGAACATATTCATAATGAAACAATAAAGAAACTAAGTCATGTAATGTAACACACTGTGCTTCACTGCAAATTTAGCATTATCCTGGATTTATTTCTTTTTTGTTTGTTTACAGAGAAACCTACCGCAGGTGCCAGAGCTCCATGATTTCTATCAAAAGGTAAGAGCTACTTTGTTCAAAAATACCTGAATGATATTTGTCAGTTCAATATAAATCTGGTTGTAAAAAAAAAAGGTAACAAAGATACATAAAAACAAAATTTAATGAAAAGAACTCACATTATGGGTGAATTTCATGAATCATGTAAAGGTGTGCATAAAAAATTGAATATGTACACTTTAGATCTCAGATCTGATAAATATTTCATTGGATTAAGAAATGCACTCTTGAAGCTTACCTGTATATAAAACATAAGAATGCGTTATGGAGGTAAGGTAGGTACTCTGTCAATTAACACACTTGTGTATGTCTGTCTGTCACTAAAGAAAAAAAAAAAATTAAATTATTAGACTTAAGGTGGCTGTATCTGTAAAATTTAAAAATGGAAGTCTTTGAATGAATAGAACTGCTGAGGTCACTAACTACTTGCATAAAATGCATGATTGAGGAGAAATATAACTATGGGATCTACTAATACACTTAAAATACAGCCTTAATGCTCTAAATTGTCATTATAGGTGTATGCTTTGGGGAGGATTAAGGCTTGATTCTGCCATCACTGAAAGCAGAGCTAAGATTACAGTTGACTTCAGTGAATGCAAAGTTAGTCCGATGCCTTATGCTTTTGACAGGCTTGCCATCAAACCCCAAATAAGCCCGTTGCTGCAAGTTTTAAAAAATCCTACTGTCATTAAAACACCTTTCTGGATTAGCCCCACACTTAGATGGGATGCTGAGACTTTTGGGAAGGGCCTTGCACTGGATTTAGTCCTCTTGAACTTCTGAATGTCTGCGTCACGTTACCTGTTCAGCCTTCTCTCAGTGCAGTGTTTCTGGATGTGGCTCCCTTTGGCATTAGGTGCTTTTTCTTTGGGTTTTCTGTAAAGATGCTCCTTTTGGTAAAGTTTGAGACATTTATTTTTCTTCAGTCTCCCATTTGTAGTGCACAGAGCAGTGTTTTGATGGGAAGTATCAATAACATATTGAATGTTTCTATGGACTGGATTTGAAAAGCCTAAGCACCAATAATCAGTTTTGTTTCTTCAGATTTTATTGATAGTACATTAGCAGATGGATATTTCTTGCGTGGTATCTGATATCCAAGTGTGTGAAAGTGCTACCAATTCAATATAATAGGAGGGAAATGACTCTTCAATAAAGCAAAAGAAAATTTCACAAATTGAGTGATAAACTAACAGTGAGTTATCAGCAGGTGGGGTGAACTCCTCTGTAATAATTCTTTAGAAGTAATGAGAAATAGTGAAGAATGGAAATAAGTTTCTGTCACTTCAGAAAGAGAATGGTTTTGCTTGTTTTGAAATAGATGTTCCTGTTCACATTTCTTTCATCTGTCTGCTTATCCTTTTGTATGGTTCTGTTCTTTTTCGTTCAAGCTGCCTTTAGGTGTTGAGGGGAGGAGGGACACGCATTTTCAGTGCTGGAATCATCTGAACTAATAATACTAGCAATGTATGGTGCTTTCTAAAGAATAGGTACCAGTTTCTAAGCTAACCTTGCTGCTGTAGGTAGAGTTTTGAACAGTGGAGCCGCATATGCTTGTGATACTACTACAAAGTTCTGCTAGTGTAATTAATATCAGAATTTGGCTCACGGGTTCTATGAAGACTTTGTGGCCATGCTTTGCATCAAAAATGTGTATGTGGTTGTTGTGGTTTTATACTGATGTGACTGAGATCAGCACCTACTTAAAGACTCAAGAAGCTATAATTGCATTGTGAATATTAAGGTGTAATGCATACAGCTTCTTACATGTCCTTCATACCAGGGCAAGCTTATCTTGCGTATCTGTTACCAGTTCATAATGTAGCAGATGTGTTGCATGTTTTCTGTGCTTTTCCTTGCTGCTGAACGAGGCTGTTTCCTCCCCCCAGTTCCAAATAAAAATGCTAAAAAAAAAAAAAAGTGAATCCAGTTTTCTTACTCACACTGTAACATCCAATATTGTTGAGTGTTCTGAGGTTTGAAGATGAAAGAAACAGGCCATAAGTTATGGAGTTAGAGGACAATATAAACAAAATGACCTTTGGTATCATGCTTGCCATATTCTGATGAATAAATTGAGTTCATGTTTAACATTCAGATAATATTCCTGGCAGAGCAAAACATTGCCACATTAAATGTTCAGATCAGAAATGTTCAATGCAGACTAAATTAAGTTGGATCTTAGGACAGCAAACTTAAAATGAGTAACATGTGGCAATATTTGATTTAACAAAGAAATGTTTCTTTTTCCTTTTTTCTTTTTTTTTTTTTTTTTTTTTTTTTACTGTAAGTTTAAAAGTATAAAGATACACATGCCACAATGCAGTGCCAGGAACGTTAACTGCTTTTGATCTCTCTCCTCAGATATTAACGTCTCCCCCCAAACACACCCCTTGTTTGGCGTCTTAAGAGTTTTCATACCAATAAAGATGCAGAGAACAGCAGTCTTTGCTTCTGTTTCTTCAGCTTGTTTTCTTAGTGTTGCATGATCTATGCCTCAGAGAGGTCAGTTTTAATCAGCCCCCAGGCACTGCTTAACGTTTAGGGCCAAATTTTCAAAGACGGCCTCAGTTGGATTTTGATTAGTGAGCGTATGATCGTTTCTTGCACTGTTGAGCCTCCCAAACACATGTATGTTTTTGCCTGCCAAAGTACAGTACTAAACTCTTTGAAGTGAAGATGTGGTCATCCATGCTACTGACATGTGCGTTCTTTGTTTGCAAATCGGATAGTTGCACATCTGTGTGTATCCGCCATTGATTACAGTTGTACAGCTGCACCTGTATTTGATTGTGGGAATGAAAGGGTAGGTTTGGAACTGGAATTTATTTTTGGAAATGCAGTACCAGTTTTCTGTGAGATTAGTATGCTTCTCAGTCATTCCTGGTTTGCCGGTTTTGCAATTTGATCTTCTGGGAAGTATTCTACTCTGTAGAAATCTTAGTTTTGCTGGTATTGAGAGTAAAACGTAACTATATTGCTAGTATTTTAATAAAAGGTTTCTTGGCTTCATGGGAGCATCAAGCTCACAGGGAAGATGCATAAATCTAGTCATCCTTGAAAAAGACTATTAGTCATTCAGGCTTAAGTGGTGTTTAAGGGAGCGGGAACTTCATGCACAAAAGCCCCTTTAGATGGCTGTGATGATTTCTCACTATTATAATTCCAGTAGGAATGCCAAGCATAAGCGTAGAAAAATGCCTTTTGCAAGCCACAAATGTTGGTGCTAACATAGAGAACTATGTCCAAAATAGTAATGATTTATGTAAGTATGGCAGAGCAGCAATATCCAGTACTTTGATGCCACTTATGTATACTTCGCTGAGATGGGGGGGCTGCTAAAACATATCCCCAGTTATTACTTATGCATGTGGTTATATTCTGAAAGATTCAAAATATTTTAGTCAAGATCAGGACTCCATGTCTGTCTTATGGAAGAGGAATTGGTGCCTGCCTGAAGGATTATTTCGGTCAGATATATTGGTGTTAGAGAAATACAGTCGATGCTGTCCAAACATGCCTCGAAATTGGAGAAGGGGATTTTCTGTGTTACCCTGACTCTGTCAAACTTGTACCATTGTGACCAGCTCAGATGTAGGTTGATTTTTTTTTTTGTGGTTTGGGAAATCCCTTTGTAGTTCTATATGCACAATCTCCAGAAAACCCACTTAGGAATTACATTACCATCCAGGCCATCCTTGATGGAAACAAAGAATATTTTAAGTGCAGACTTTTCAGTGGGAGCAGCAGGAGCCCTTTCTTCACAGACCTTTCCTCTGCTTGCAGTGTGTGCTGTGGGTTGCAGTCCTGCCCCACGTGCCAGGAGCAGCAGTTGGAATGTAGCCTTTGGCGTTGGTGTGAGCGGGAACAGGCCTGTGATGATTTAAAAAAGGGGCAGGTTGGAAGGGAGCAATCAACTAGTAAAAGTATATAACCATGCAATTATGGCATAGTGACTGTGCAAGCTGAAATTCATTGGCCATTTGAGGCTCTACAAGATATATACCAGCCTCTGAGAATTTCTGTATTTATTTTTAATTTATTTCAGTCTTACTGAAGGTTTAGCTTTTGGCGTGTCTAACTCTACAGCATAGAGCTTCAAAGAGCACACAGCCAGAAACTCTACTGAGTTGCCCAAGACTTCCTCTATATGTGTTCATGAATGTGCGTACAAATTCACTCATAGCGTGTAGGACATGCACTTTAACTTTCTAAATTAATTCATGTGAAAAATAGTGGATTTGCATGTAAGAATCTGGAACATAACTATCATGAGGAAAAGAAATGCAGAGTCATGAATGTCATAGCTGCAAACTGATCTCACTGGCCCAGCTTATTCTGGACACTTTTAGGAGCTGAAAATAATATGTAAAGAATTGTTAGATTTGGGGAAGGCAGAAGTAGCATCCCCAGTCCTAGCATAGCCTAACAGTATCTTTGTAAAGCGAAGCTAGCTTTGAAAATTGTGTCTTCTGGTTGGTAATAGAAAAGAATTTAGAAACAGAGAGAAAAGCAATTAGAATTCTAATAAATAAGAGCAGGAAAAGGCGTTCATCATGATTACTTTGCTGCTTCACCCTTCAGTCTTGTATGAGAGGCTCCAAAATGCTACACTGCATGCTGCATTTTTTTAAGCTTTCTCAAACTATACAGAGGTGTTGAATTATCTTTCAGGCACAGGAAAACCATTGAGATCTTGACAGGACAGTTTGTTTTAAAAACCAGAAAGTGAAACAGAAAAAGCCTTCAGAATACCTTATTGACCTTTGTTTGGGATAATATTTTTTTTGTCTGTTTTTAATGCTGCTTATCCTTTGCAACATCCTGCACTGTGTCTGAGCAGTAGCAGGAGAATCAAAGGAAGCAGCTAATAGGTGCTGGCTTACGTGGCTTCAGCTGGGCACCATGCTGTTCAAACTGTGCCTGACTGATTGAATACCAGTATGTGTGGGAGTACCTGTCATTTGGGTTTACTGTTACATTCGCATTTGTAGAAAGAGAATAGAAAGGCTGAAACATTTCTGTCATGTTGTTGATGCTCAGTACCAAAACACAGCTCAGCCACAACAAAACCATATAGGTAATGAATAATGCCTACTGTAGAACAGAAGGAAATTGTGTTTATTTTATAGGCCTTAAAGTTATTCTGTCTACTTGGTCTGAGACACCCCAAATTCTCAGTAATTTCTTTTTATTGTCATTTGTGCTGACTCTCAAGTTCTAGCTTTGGTACTAAAGCAAGCAGGCAGCATTCTTTCACTCAGGCATTTGGGATATGTACTGTAGAAAACAGTTCTTCTGATACAGAAGGTAATGAAAAGTCTTCCAACACTGAAACAAAAATGTGTTACTAGAAACAATGACAGCTTGTCAGAGTGAAAAGTGGGATAACTTTCAGAGATGTGAAAGAGCAAACGCCATGTGAATTGAAATATGTATGACTTGACTTAGTGCTGGAAATATACTTGGTGACTTGGGTTTTTGTTTTGATGCTTTGTTCAACATTGTAAAGCTGCATTTGGATGGCCACGGGGATTTTGTAAGAAATTTAGGCAAATGAACGTATAAGCTGAAAGATGATCATAGATTAGATTCTGTCATAGAAAGCCCTTCCCAATACCAGAAACTCTGACCCTGGAGAACAGTTTGAAACTTTGATAGAGCAGGATGGATCCCATCAGCTCTGTATCTTTAGCAGAGGAATCTCTTAGAATGATACCTTTTTAGTCAGGGCAAAGGCAGCTTTAAAGCCACCGTTTGCTATTGTGTAGCCTTGAAGCTCACAATGCAAGAATCTGCCTTTGTCCGGTGATCTAGCTGGCTGTGAGCAAGGCATGAAGCTCATAAGGCTTTCCAAGCCTCCTTCCAAAAGTCATGCTGATAAGAGGAAAAGATAACTCCTCATCAGATATTACCTCAAACATCTCAGTTGCCCTTCTGGCAGGTTTTCTGATATGAAAACTCTTGTATTTGGTCACTGTAGGAATAAGGATTAACTCTTAGAATTTACCAGCCTGGGCTCAGTACCTTGCAAGCTCAGTGTAGTTTCAGGAAAGGAAGACGTTCCCAGGTATATTTTCAAAACCATGACAGGTCACGAGCTCTTCTCCCACCCTTGCTCTGTTCCTCTTTAGGAGGGCCCTCAAGGCCAAATCCCTGTTTATAGCTATTCTTAATGAACAATATAGCGTCAGTGCCTGGTGTCCTTCTTGTCTAGCTGGGCTGGCATCCTTCACTCCTGCTTCCACTCCAAGGCTGTACACCCTTGAGGAGAAAGAGACTGAGGCTATTGCCAGGAACAGAAAACTGCGCTAATATGTTCATTAGCTTCTAAGCTTTGTAAGATCGTATTATGATTTCCTATGTCAAATAGGAAACCTTAATGTTAAGATGGTCAGGTAGGTTGCTCTAATTATTGTTTTGGAAAGGTACATTCAAACAGAACAATGAACTTCATTGTAAATATCAAACATTTTCAGCTGTTATACTGATAACATTCTCTGTGTCCTCTTTTGAGAAAATGTGATCATTAAGTTATTGAAAAAAAACCTATAGGTTATTGTGAACTGAAATATCTCTTGTAATACTACTTCGGCTACCTCTCTGTTCTTGAAATGTAGATCAGCTATAATGCAAAACTCTGTTTTCTAGTGTTTGGCACTACTGAAACAATCTGATTTCTGTCTCTGTATTGGCTTGAATAGTGACAGAACACTGTCACAATGCTTTATTCAGCAAATTTGATCTGGAAGTGCTGTATAATTTCTGTATTCTGATTATACCATGCTGGTATCTGTTTCGATTGTTTTCACCATTGTGTTAACAGAGCCTTTGTGTCCCTTCTTGTAACAGACCTATGATACTTTAAGATAATTTCCAAAAATGATTCTGCTGAGAAGGTCCCTGAACTTTCTTTCTTGTGGGCCAAATGAACAGTTTGTCAGGCTTTCAAGGGTGCTTTTTCAGCAATAGTAACATTAAGCACAAAACTGTGGGTGGGGCAGATTCTTTCTTTCTCTGAAACTGCCCATCGGCCTTCTCCTGACTAGCTGTGACCATCCTCTTGCAGAACTGGGTAAAAACAGACAGAAGTGGGTGCATCTATCATCTCTTATCACATAGTCCAGAATATACATGGCTGTGCAGGCCTTTCCACCTTAAACCTTCCTCTGTCTAGCGCTCTTCTTCAGTTGATGATGGTTTTGAATCTACTATTCTTTCCCATTTTTTGTTGAGAGGAACCATCCCCATGCTGAACCCATTAAAATGGATGGAGGTTGAGATTGGAGAAGGTTTCCTAGATGCTGGTTTTGGTAAGGGTGTTTTTCCCTTATCCACCAAGCCCCACAGGAGCTTGTATTCTCAGATCAGCCCTGAAGCTCTGTAACAGGTGACCTGCTAAGCCCAAAGCCATTGTAGTAAAGCTGTCAAAATGTACAGCAAATTTGGACTCTCTACAAGCAGAATTTGAGAGCTGTCATCACACTGAAACCTTTGGTTCTTTAAGTCACATTCTATAATGTACAGTTCAATGAACAACATGTTAATGTTCTGTTTTCTAAATGTTGTTTTGACATTTAAATGTTCAAAACCATCTTGAGTTAATTAAATGTAGAAGCTTCTAAGTGAATGGATTGTGCTGACAACTCATCATCTAATTACCCATAATTAGGAGTAAAACAACATTAGCTAATAGAAATAATAAATAATTGTGATAGGGAAGAAAATTCAAATGTGCTGTCCAGCAGCATGGCAATTTTTCTCCCAAGCAGAATTCATACGTGAAAGCTCTGAATATAGTTCTATTTAATCACACGCTGTACATGCATAGACATTATTCACCGAATGTTTTAGGTTAATAAGAGCCTGTCTGAGAATAGAAAATACTAAATGATGTTTTAGGCTGATGAATTCCAGAAGCTGGGGTATGCTTGTTGAAACAAAATAATAAAGACAAAATAGATCAACAAGGGGTTTGAAGAGACAGAAAGATATTTTTGCATCATCTACTAATCTTGTCAACACCATTAAAAGAGGAGGAAAAAAAATCAAAGAACTAAGAAGTCAATTTGGTTTGATTTTTATCAGTGTTCTTTGCCAGTTGTTAGCTGGCAGATTTTAAACTTGGAGAAATCAAGTGTGGGCAAGTTCAGATTGTTCGCTTATCTTCAGGACAGTTGTGGAGACAATGTTTTCAGTCATTTTGCCTGAATGTTTAGCACCAGGAGCAGTTTTATTTACTTATGGAAATGTTAAATGAAAAACATCTGTTTCCTGATGACCTAGAAAATAATGTGGTTGAAACCTAGCTTTTTTTGTGTGTTTAAAGCTAGGAAAAACTTTGAATTTCTGTGCTTTCTTCAGATCTGTAGTTAGCAAAGTGTTTGTCTTACCTCAGTCTAATGAGGTATAGACTCTGCAGGAATGAGTTCCTTACCACAGGCATCACTAGTTGCTGCCAATCTTTTTATTTGCAGTACTTAATCTGTTTTTGAGAAATGAATTATTTATCTGTATCTTAGATGAGGTGGAACCAATCCTTCTATGTCTACTATTACTAGATATGTAATTTTTTTCATGTATATATTACTTAGTGTGCTTTGGAATAATAAAAATTGAAACAAGTAATGGGTTTTCAAGCAGGTAACACATTCAGTTATGTATGTTCATTTTGATGTGCATGCAGTTACCATAATTACTTGCACATAGAGAATTAGGAATATAAATACAAATGAAAAGCAACTACTTTAGTTATGGCTAATGCCCAGCTTGGGACTACATATAGAAAAAACCTGTAAGATTTGTTCAGGAAGATATACAGATAGAAGTGACAGCAATATTGGTATGAACACAAGATAATGGGGATGTAGAAGTATGTATGGTAGGTGCATATCTAACAGGCCTGCTGGACTGAGAAACAGACCACAAAGAACCCACAGAAAAACTATTGGTAAAGAAAAAGAAGAAAGTGAATAGAAATTTAATATTTTTTATCTTTAAAACTGATTTTAATAAAGAATCTAAATTTGTGGTCACCTTTGTTATATTTCCATAATTATTCCAATATTTTTGTTTTTACAAAAAAAGGGAGAATGATTATTATAAAGTATTCAAGTTGTAAGATTTGAAGACAGCCTTTCATAATTATGTTTCTATTTCCTTTACAACTTCTCATTTTCCAAGATCAATTTTTACTTCAAGAAGTGATCCATAGATACTACCATGAATATTTATATTTAGAGAATGAAGCAGGAGCATTTGTAAATCCTTACCCTCTTAATTAATGCCACTCTTCAAGGTTGTGTTTCCCAGTGATTGATAATAAAAAGGTTTCAGTGTGGCATGGTATCCTTTGCAGCATGAATCATACAAGACCATAAAATTGTTAGCTACATCGTTATGGCTGAGTGTATTGTACTAAACGAGCACCTACCAGAAAATGAAATGAATGTTTTATGTGTTCTCTCAGCTAGATTCAGATAGTGTGCAAAATGTACCTCTCTGAACAAATCATATCCCTAAATGTGTTTTTAAAGTTTGCATAATTAATTTGAGTTCACTTTTTACTGATTGAACACAATGAATTTAATTCCATATGTCTTTATTTTATGTGCTGACTGGTTGAGAGCTTGATTTGGCAGTCACATTGATAGAGATAGAAACGTGCATGTTTTCCTGATTTCAGTAGCATTATTTACACAAATAAGGATCTATCTAAGCACTGATTAGGCAAGAAATTTTCCAGACCAGCTATAATTAGATGAAAAAGTCGGCCTTCAACTATATTGATTGTGTTTTTAAAACAGGTCAGTTTTTGGGGAGGGGAAGTGGGGGGCGACCCAGAAGGCTTTGGTTAGAAAAGCTGCAGTAATATCTCACAGAAATTGTTATTTCATGATTTCATGCTCACATACTCCTTTAGTGACTAGAGCTCCTGGTCAGATGTCTTGCATGATGCTTTATTGTTTTTTCTCTCTGAATGATGAGACCCTGTTGCAACATGGGAGGTGTAGTCCAGGTAGAAAGTTATATTTGCAGCATAAGAGCATACAGTGTACAGGTAATCCAACACGATGTTTTCCATGAAATGTATCAGTGCTGCAGCACCGAGGACAGTCTTAATACCTTCTGGAGCACGTTCCTTGGAGTCCGATCTTACCTTTGGCATCCGTACGATACAAGCAGGAATAATTTTATTAAGATAAGTGAAAAATTGGATAACTCACTGAGAATCCTTTTGCCTACTATTAGTGCCTGATCAGGTGAAAATGACAGTTTACACATTTTTTTACAAATTTATTCTTACAAAAGGCATAGCTTTGCTGATCTCACATGGCCCTTGCATTACATGCCTGTTTCTCCTGCTGTGTCTTTTCTTCACTTCAATGTTCATATAGGATATTTGACCATATGATGCTGAGAATTGGACTCATCACCTTTTTTGACAATTAGGTGAAAATTTTTAGATAGATCTAGGTCAGCAGGTCCGAGACTTCTTGGCTTAGTCTGCTGTGTTGTCAGTTCTGTAAAGCCAGTCCCTCAAAACTTCCAGCACGAGAAACTTGAAATATTTGCAGCCTAGAGGGATTTGCACTTCTTTTTCTAATGAGGTGCAGGGTGTAAAGGTACTAGAGCTGAATCCTAGAGATAGGATGAGATGAATCTACCCCAAATCATGAGTTATACACTACAAAACCAATAACCGTTCATTGGAATTAATTCTATGCCATGTATGCTAAGCTAAAAATATTCCTGGTGTGACACTTCAATACCATCTTCTATCAGCCATCAGTCCCCTTTTTATTCTGAGCAATACCACACCCTGATGGACAATATTCCATTTTATTGAAATTGAAAAAAATAAAAATCCTTCATCCTTTCTGCATAGTTATGATGCATTTTGCAGGGGAACGAAAAAAAAAATCCACAGAAGTCTGAACATATGGAGAAGGGGCAACTGTGTTTAGAGTAAAATCAGAAAATCAGTTTACCTAATCTACTGTGCTTGGCCCATAGTCAATATGGGTACTGTGTCAACTATTGCTATAAATATTCCCTCTGAGCATATGGCAACAGGTGTTACAAAAATCCCTCAGATCACTCGCTTGACCTGTTAATTAAGTTTCACTGTTTACCTATGGAAAATTCTGGGGTTTACTTGGTACTGAGAGTACCCACAGGTTTGGATCCCTCCCCTTTCAAATTACCATGACTTAAAACCTCCTTAATCTTGAAAGGATTGATGAAGAAAGAATTGGAGAATTATATTGGGGATTTTATTTTTGCAGTGTAATCCCATCTGCTATAGCAGAATCCTCTGGATAGAAATTGTTAACTTCCTGTTACTGTAAACGGTTTTTAATAACATCTTGTGTATCATTGTTCCTACTTTTCATTTGGTAGCCAGCAATTTATAATTAGTACATTAGCAAGAACTGTATGATATTAATTCCCTTGTATTTTTCTTGAATTTGCAAGGAACAGATTAGTACAGAAAGACTGCTTGTCCCTTTAAAACAGAGAGAGAATTTAATTACCATATAATTTTCTTTCTTCCCTGAGTTTTGTTTTGCCAAACAGAGAAGCAGAGGAGACTGAGAGCTGTTGGGGTTTTGTGAGGAAAGGCAATCTGCAGATTAATACAGGTTTTATGAATTGCAGCAGAAATATAGGTGCAGCTAGGCTGGTACAGGCCTGCTGTAAACAGAGGTAGGAGATTGTTGTTATTTTTTTTTTGCCTGAGCCACCTAATTAATTCTTGACAAGCTTACTGAATTATTCGTCAAATTAAAACAAAGAAGCTCCCAAAGGAGAAGTCTACTACAACAACTGTCAGGAAGAAGCACAAACTTTGGATGCACAAGGTCATCTGAAGAGAGGTTTATGCGCTGAAGAACTTTGTCTGTTTTTCCAACTATATTAGTCCAATATAATATTTCATGTTTGTCCTCATGCTTTGCTTTGTTTGGCCTTAGGCCACTGCAGACAAGGTAGCAGTAGTGCTGAAAAAGTCCAAGTATTCATTATTCATAATTTCAGGAAAGCGTTTCAGAGGGGAGGAATTGCCCTTGCAGGATCCTGGGGACAGGGGAGTGCTGCAGCCATCGTGGGTGTCGCAGTAACAGAATGAGAATGTCAATGGGCTGGGGAGAAACTGCTGGGTATCGGACCACTTCTGGTTGCCCCTGGCAGGGAAAGGGAAACCTCGTCTCTTTGTGGGGAGAAAGAGGCATAAAAAAAGGGATATTAAACCAGGTTTTGGGGGCGGGAATTAAAATCATACACTTTTTCACCAGAAGCACTTTAAGGAATTACCAGCAGCAAGGTTTTAGGAGTGCTGTGTGGGCAGCCCTGCAATTGGTTGATTTTGCTTCTAGGCTGGAGAGGAGGAAAATGAGAAGACTTTCCCAGGGCAGTTGGCAGAGAGATGCAGGGCTGGTTCCTCTGCTCCTGGCTCTGGCAATGGCAGAGCTGTTCAGCCTCTCCTAGTTTTACACCTGGGACGGACAGTGGATTTTCATCTTCACCAGGCTGGAAATGAGAATGGGGGAAACGGATGAAGTTGGTATCCCAGAGCCTCGTGTGTCTAGTGTCCAAGCTAAGCAATCAGGTCGTGCAGCCCTGTGTAAGAATTGCCATACCTGGTCAGACGAGATTTGTCATCTGCAGTATCTGTCTCTGAGAGTGGTCTGTCATGAGTATCATGAGGAGAGGATAAGAACAGAGCGAGCCTACAGTAAAGCTTCCTCGGGAAGCTCACCCCCATGCATGAGTTTGTTTCATGAGTTTCCTAAGCAATTCTCAATTTTATAGCCCTGGATGCACTTTTTTCTTCTAAAGATTCATCCTTTTGCTTTTTGAAGCAATGGAAGCCATTAGCATCCATACTGTTCTGTCACAGGCAGTTGTGTGACTTAACCGGGTGTTGCACGAAGGGTGTCTCCATCGGTCACTGCGAGCGTGCTGCACACCTGCGAATTGCATTTGGTGTCCCTGGCTCGTGGGCTGGGAGGAACCACAGATGCTCAGTCCCTACTCGGTCTGGCCACTGCCTCTTCATTTTATCACACTGACAAGCACTCTCCCCAGAAGAAAGCTGATCTTTGCCTTTTACAGAAATAAAACTAAAACCTCAGTGGGGAGAAAGTAGATGTTTTACCATAGAAAATGTGGAGCTCTGAGAAAGGCGGGATTTTCCTTGGAAAAGATGCTCCTCTTTCAGCTTGACTCTTTTCCAGCTACCTAGGAGCTCATTTGTCCTAAGTCCTTTGGAAATCAGAGGGGAAAAAACACGTCCCTCAAAAGGACTTTCTAGGTTCTTCTCAAGAGTGTGTAAAGATCAACTTAGTAGTCAACCAGTTAGTTGAACTGCAGCTGTCATCTTTACACCGTTGTGTGAGACAGCAGTTCAGTGGAAACGTGAACAGTTGCTATTTATTTTTAAATAAAATATGCACACATCTAATCTTGGCCTTTGGATAATAGCACCCAAATTAAACTAACTTAGAATTTGGCAAATTTCCAGGCGCTTCCTTTTTCCTTACTACGTTTCTTGAATATATTTTCTTTTACCTTGCACATGTTTAATGCTTAAAGAGAAGGGAGACTTTCTTGCAGCAGTCATGCAGAGGTGCCTTTCATGAAGTGATTCACTTTCTATTGGGAACAGTCTCAGAGAGGCAAATTGAATTAGGTGGAGGAGAGATTCTAGTTTACAGAAGATAGGACTGTGATTTGAAAATTAAGGAATTTATTCCCTTGTTAATACATGAACAGAATTCCCATCAACAGCAATGGAAACTCTGCACACAAAGAAAGAAAATTAGAGCGATAAACCAGGCTATAGCAATATTGTCTTCAATGTATTTACATAGGATTCATAGTATTCTATAGGCAGCTGTGCAAAACTTGAAATATGTTTAGTAGGGTGCATTTTTATGCGTATGAAATTACAACAATTTACTTCTCCTGTTTAACTTGTACTTCTTTTTAATTTTAAAGAAGATGTGCCACAATCAATCTATCAATCTTGTAATCCAGATCATGACCTCACTGAACAGAGGTGGTAATCTTGCAGGGAGCCCCAAGGCTGATGGACTGGGATCAGCTTGTCACCCTCGTGGATCTGCGGCTGCGCAGCAGCTCTCCCCTCTGCTGTAGGCTGGGGCTCAAGAGAGCTGCCTGTTCGCTGCTCCCGAGTAAGAAGATGGAGTGCTGCACTTCTAGCACTAAATAACACAGTGTAAGGCTCAGCTTTGCTAATTCTTATTTCAGAGTCTCATTATATTTGGTGATGTTCCTTGAGACTGGATCTTGGAGTGAAGTGAATGTGACAATTCCCATTTATTTTTCTCTTTTTAAAGGGAAGGCAGGAGGAGAGGAGTGAAATTAAATGACAATTTCTAACTATCCTGACTCCAGTGAAGATTCAAAACAGGAGGGCAAAAAGATATTCCCCTTAAGATAACTCCTCTAATTTAAGTGTTCAGATTTTTTCTCAGTAGTAATATAAAGACAGAGAGAAAGTTTCCTACATTTTTTTTTTCTTCCCTCTGGGCGATGGGGGGTTCTAATTACACCAAAACCCCTTAGTATTGACTTTATAATAGCTTCCCCCTGCCTACATGACTGCTGTATATAGAAGGCTGAAACATCTCAAGTCATTACAATGGGAATAAGCTGTTCTTTGAAAGACCATTCAAGATTTTCCATCCAAGATTTTCCAACTTTGACGAGTGTGGAAGTTTTACGCGAATGACTGTATTTTGTTCAAGTTAATGTCTCTGTTGCTCTTTTCTGTGTTGCCAGCAGAGCGAATACTATTACAGTACTTTCTTAACAGGAACACTCTGTGCCAAAGGTTTTAAAGTGTTTTATTTTAATGTCACAGATGATTAAATGCTTTAGTGTGACTGACAAGCTTTAGTAAATTCGTACAAATTAGATATACTAGCTCTTAGTAAAATAGATTTTCTAAACCTGTTTTGTGTGAGAGGAGAAGTAGCAGCTAATGATAGTAAAATACATTAAGATGCTGGCAAATGAAAAAAGCCATTTGCAGCTTAGCAGTAGCAATATGACAACTCTCCATGAGGGTGAGGTTGGAGGCTACGAATACAACAGACACATCCATAGAGTTTTCTGCAATATCATTTTTATTGTTGAGCAGTCTGAGCTGATGCTTCTTCAGGATCAGAATATCCTCGAACTTGCTAGCGGGAGGAAGGCCACTGCTCTGCTCTCCTCTTGTCACTTTTGGGGGTGCTGGTACTACTGGAGATGCCAGCTGTCAGCAATCTTAGTGCCCAGACTGGTACAAAAACTGTAAGTAGGCCATAGTAAAACATCTTTGTTAATGCTTTTTGCTGTATTGACTCAGGTGATCATGTAAGTACCTACTGAAGATTCAAGAAGGAAAGGTCTGTTAGAGGCCCAAATTAAGCTTTTCTGGTATGATTCTTGGGGAGGGAGAAGGGGGGAAAAAACCCAAAGCATCCCTGCACTAATGACAGAAACTGTGCACATGTTTAGATACTTTGGTAGCAGGTGTTTGTCCTGGTTTCAGCTGGGATAGAGTTAGTTTTCTTCCTAGCAGCTGGTGTAGTGCTGTGTTTTGAATTTAGTATGAGAATAACATTGATAACACACTGGTGTTTTAGTGGTTGCTAAGTAGTGCTTATACTAGCCAAGGACTTTGCCAGGTGCCCAAGAAGCTGGGAGGGGGCACGGCCAGGAGAGCTGACCCAGACTGGCCAAAGGGCTACTCCATACCTTATGACGTCACGCTCAGTATATGAACTGGGGGGAGTTGGCCAGGGGGCAGTGATCGCTGCTTAGGGACTGGCTGGGCATCAGGCGGTGGGTGGTCAGCAGTTGCATCATGCATCACTTGCTTTGTTTATTATTATTATTATTATTACTACTACTACTACTACAACTACTTCAGTTATAAAACTGTTGTTATCTCAACCTGTGAGTTTTCTCACTTTTACTCTTCCGATTCTCTCCCCCATCCCACTGGAGGGGCGGGGGAGAGGGAAGTGAGCGAGCGGCTGTGTGGTGCTTAGTTGCTGGCTGGGGTTAAACCACCACAGTCCTTATAACAGCTAACGAAGCTGAACGTGTGTGTTCTGCCTGGTAATATATGAGGCATGGATGGCTTCAGGTTTTCCAAGCTCCTAACTGAGCTTCTTTAGAAAGAATCTCAGAAATTCATCAACTTTCAAGGAAGCTGAAGCCAACTTCTAGCCCATACACACAAGTACGTGATTTTCTACAGGAAAAGAGACGGTATAGGGGACTTGCTGCTGTGATCCTCAGTTGGTTCTGTATGGGTATAGCTGCACATGCGTGTTTGAAGGAGTATTTCGGATGCTCTTGGTGCTGAGGCATACAGAGCCATGGCTTGAATCCTTCCGGGCTGCAAAGGCAGCCATAGGCAGCCATACCTCGTGTCTCATTCTGGCAGTGGGCTGTACTGTTCAAAAGGAGGAAAGGGGACGCACATCTCGACAGCCTCCATGTTTTTAAGAAAATACCGTGGCTGCTGTATTTGGCAGGGAGCTGAATCTTGCAGTTGGGTACCACGTAGCCTGATGGAGGGTTAGAGGAGATAGACTAAGGAGATACCTCAGTTGAACACAAAGGTGTCGAATTAATCATGTCTGTTTTGTACCTCTGTTTCCCATCCTTTGTGTGTGAAAGGTGAAACAGAAGCTCCTCACAGAGGAAGCCTTTTATTAGGTGTTTGTGCTTCATCCGGTCTTAACAGTGTTCCCATCTGCAGCCACAATTGCTATACCAATAATAACATATGGTAGATACATTTCAGGCTACACTGAATACATTAATAATAGCAATGTTATAATTTTATGTTTATACATCATTATGGTGTCAGTCATTTATATTTGCTTTTAAAGATAAGCATTTTCCTTAAAAATAACACGTTTTAAAGAAGCATTTCGAAGTTAAGAGTGTCTCTGAATCTCCCTTCAGGATGAAAGGTAAGGGAGTGCATTTTATCATTAAATTATGATCTAATAATAAGAATAAAGGATTCTTAAGAAAAAAGTGTTATTAACAACATTGTCTTTTTGATCTATGGAAAGATAAGTGTCCTCTAGTGGAGGTAGTACCCTCCTCTTCTTCTCTTATAAACCTTTGTTCTCTTCTGATGCATATTAAGCACCAGATGAAAAATTCTGTTTGTCTGTGGTCTAACAATGAAATACCTTGTAGGAAATGAAAAGGTCAAGCTTTCCCTGTCAGTGATTTATTATAAACAGTGCCTCCTTCTTTTATTTCCTGATACTTTGCATTTGGATTAGTGATGATACATCACCAGCTGCTAGATAAAATATGAAGTTGGGAAACTATGGTCAAACATTTCTGCTGAGGAATGACCCTGTAATCAGCTCCCAGCACACACAGGTCTCACTTGATTTATCAACCCAAACCTGGGATTCTAGAGAGGGATGAATTAGTTTAGAGATATCTAAGGGATAATAGCTAAAGCCAAAAGCGCTGTAGGAAAACCGTTTGTCACTGGCCTGCCCTGCCCTCCTTAATTGCAGAAAAATTGAGAGTGGCTACGTTAGGCACCTGATATAAATCATTGGTCAAGTAACCAGCGATGTATCAAGTGGGGGAGTTGCAGGCCTTTTTCTTTTGCTCTGTGCAGGCAAGACACTTGCAGTTTTGACACCAAGAGGCTGTTGGGCCAATGTGGTTTAATGCACGTCTGTCTCTGTGCTGACTTCACCTTGGCCTTCTGTATGACTTTGTGCATTTTGTTGTTCATTCCAGTTTCCGGTGTGCTATTTTAAATGTTGCTTTCTGCAGTTTTGCATTTGGGGACCATTTGTCCTAGTTTTTTAGCTGAGGGTGTAACAAAAAAGGAATGTGCAATTGCCCAACACATGTTCTAAATACACGCCTATTGCAGAACATATTTGAAAGTTTAGTGCTCGTGGAAGCAGTATTACCAAATGAATTAAATATCTGCACCCCACATTCATATTCTTCTCATTCTCTGGTTGATGTTTAACTACGTTTACCTCCTCAATAAATGCACGTTCTTAACTTTACCAACTTCGCACACAGTTTAGGTAGAGCTTAATGATATTTGATTTCTAACATGACGTCCATGGTCTATGAAATTAAGCACATGGATGTACGCAAATTCACGCGATTGTGGAACCTTCTGCTATGAGCATGTTGCCTTCCAGTGCACATCAGGGAACAATTAGAAATTAATTCAGTCCATGTAATCTGTACATTTGAAAAAGCTGTGAGAGAATAATAACACATTTTTCTCTCCCTCAATCTAACTGTAGTTATGAGACTTTTCAGAGATATGGTCCAAAGCATGCGTAATGGTACATCCCCTACGCCAATATTTATTCTTATTCCACGTGGCTGTGCTTGTGCCTCCTTTTTTCTATATAATGTAACTTTGCTAAAAATTAATTTTGCAGCCTAAGTAAAAATCCAATTGATTGCTTCTCTGTTTGCTTATTTGTCGCTTGGATAACATTGTAGTGAGCATGGTGCAAAATCTGTTGTAAACCTGTAAACGAATCAGTGTACTGCAGATTCCCTCAAATGAGCAGGTAGGAGAGCGCACCGAAGAACGTAGGATGGAGGGGACCTCTGGAGGTCACAGCCCCTTCTTCTGGACCTGGTTTACACTTAGCATGTATTTTATATGCCCTTGGCTAGTATTGGTAAAAGTATTAAGGGAGTCAGGCGCTTGATTTCTACTCACTTCTAATGAGACTTAGATACTTAACTCCCTTATATTGCTGTTGTTTTTTCTGGTTTTAAGTTCCATCACGGCACTGAAAAATTGGATGTGCTTAAGGACATTGCTGATTATGGATCAAAATGTCTTTAGAATTGGGCTTTAGTGAATAAAACATTAAAAATATTACTTGCTTAATGTAAGTGCAATTTTTCAAGGCTAAGTTATGTTAACAGAATTTATTATTAAATTGTGTTGTAATTCTTTTAAGCTAATGCATGAAAATGACCTCAAAATCAGATCAAATCTAGTTAAGAAGGTGATTATCTAAGTCCCTAAATGTCTTTCATCCAGAGGCTCTAAAAGAAAGAATAAGACTTCATTCAGTCTAGAGAACACTAGCATCATAATTTTAACCACAAAGAAAATCAATATAAGAAAAAAGAGAGGAAAAACCAACAGCAAACATTTGTCCATGTTAAGTGATTTTTTTGCCCACCATTATTAGCATATGATTTATGGTGTATTGAGCACTTACTTCCCTGCATGAAGGTGAAGCACTACTGCAAATTGCTACACCAGGAGGAGACTCTCTTAAGATTGAATCACAGGGGCACTGTGAAATTTTTGGTTGAAAATGCTTGTCGGCATGCTGTAAAGGATAATGGAATTTGATTTCACAAAGCATATTTCATACTCAAGGTGTCCCAAACCACTCTACAGATGAATGAGTTAAATGCTGGAGAAGCGGTGACTGTGTAGGTAAATGTGGTGCCTATTATGTACTCGGCGATAGCTTACACACAGCTGTGGACAATGGAAACAGGTTTTCTCTTTTATTATCGAGGGTCACCCAGGTTAGCCCCTGTTCTTTTTGAAAAGCACTCTGGGATTTCTAATTTCCACCTGGATGATCACCAGAGACAGACAGAAAGGGCCACAGTTTAATGCTTCACCGAAAGGATGGATGAATGATTGTTGGATGATTAATGGCTGGTCTGTGCTGAAAGATGACAGCCTGTTATAATGGAGATAGCTAACATGTAATTTTCTGCATACTGCAGTTTCACAGCCTCAGCATTCCCACATGGTGGGCATTTCATGTGGGTAAAAGACACAACAATGAAGACATAGTTTTTGGTTAGAGTTTGTCCCCTTCTCGCCAGAGAGCAATGCATGTGGTAAAACACACTCTGCTCTGCTTGTGCTGGTTTTGTGCTACAGACTGCTGCTAAAGAGGTGCTTCACTGAGGCTGGCAAATGTGTTGGCTTAAAAGTAAGCACAGCATCGAGGAGAAATATTTCAGAGGGGACAGAGGTATCTTTTATCACATATCCAAATTTTAGCTCGCTGGCCATGCGACATTTAGAACATTATTTATCAAAATCAGGCCTGAGGTTTGCTGACAGACTGATGCAGCTGGCTCCAGCTCTGCAGCCAGCGAGTTGTGGAGCCACGCAGGGAGCGTGGACACCCGGTCACCACCCTGAGTGTGACTGATGCTCTGTCACTCTATTACATCCCTGAACAAGGCCCTGAGGTTTTGATAATTAGATCAATTGTTACTGTTACTGGTTGGTTGATTACTAAAGAATGGTTATTATGAAAAAAAACAACTAACAACCAAACTTCACAAATGGTTTTCTTGATTTGAATTTATTCTTCCTCCTACTTGAAAATGTTCTTTCCATTTTGTTGATCCAGAGCATGTTCGTAGTCAAGTTCTACTATGCGTTTGTTTACAGAAAGGCAATCTCAGTTGTACCCAAAACTGTTTTTTAGAATGAAAGTCATAAATTCACATATGTGCTCATTACTGCAAGAAGTGTTCTGTGAGTGAAGGCAGAGAAATAATTTCTGGTGGTTTTGTGACTGGTCGCTGTGCCACTTTCACAATCACTAACACCAGACCTGGACGCTGTTGCACCACCCGGCAGTTCTAATTTGAACTGGGTTTGGCATGATAACGTTTCTGTTGAATTAGTTAAAGCACCTTACACAGGCTTTGTCCTAGCTTTATGCTTTTATGGTGACTATAGAAGGACATGCTGTACTTTATCTGGCATAAACTGAGTGGTACAGATAAATGATACCTGATCCAGTATGCACTTTGCTAGTACAAAATTAGCTCATCAAAAAATTTTGATCAAATCCGAACTGGCAGAGTTATACCAGACCAGCATGTTATATCATGTGGCTGTAGTAATTTTTAGCTGGTACTAGAAGTCTTAACGGCTGCCTTACTGTATTGATTAATCATAGTTTTAGAAACCATTTCTCAATTTTCAAACATTCTGATTGGAAATCCTTATTGGAAACCTAATATTTATGAGAGAACTGAGTTGCTTTATCTATGTTTTTTAATGGAAACTGTGTTTTCCTTAAATTACTTTCTATTTTTCATACAATTTCAAAGTTGCTGAAAAACGGGGGGCGGGGGGTGGGGGGGGGTGGGGGGGGTGTTTGTTTCTCCATAAGAAGCCAGGATGTTAAAAAAAAATTAAAATAATTTTGGTTACTTAGTTTTTTCCAGTAAAGTTCACTTTTTAATATTAAGTAGCTAAATTCCAGAAAGCTTTAAATATCTTTTAATAAATCTGATTATTTGTTTAATGAAAGGAACTTGCAACTGCTTGCAGATACTCTGTGAGCAAAACAACTCTGCAAATCTGATGTTATTTGTTACCCTAAGTAAAAGGTTCATTACCATACATGCAAGTATAAAATATAGAAACCTGAGGGCCAGATTATCAGGAGATGTATTGAAGATATAATAACAAAACTGTGTTGATGTATACTGTTTGCATTTGGTTGACTATTGGAAAGTTTGTGTTGAAAATAGTATCAAAAAGTTTTTATATGTACCTACACCTACTTATAATCTGCCAAGCTTAGAAAATCCATTTGTGTATCTTTCTCTTATCTAAGGCATTTTTCCGTGATAGAAGATTCATGTGAATTTTATTTGCTTTTTAATTAAAAATGATGGATTGTTCAGTGGTATTGATTATTACTATTTTCAGGTGTTAAAATTAGAGCATGGCAGAATTGACCCTGCTGTCTTAGTTCATTCAAAGTTTAGTGACTTTTGGGGAGTGGAAGTAAAGGAAAACTCAGCCTATATGGCTTGATTCTATATGTCCTACATACATACACAGTGCCATAGGTAATAAAAATCCTGAAGCACTGTTATGAGGCAGAGACTGAGCAAAATTTAAGTCGCTTCATGTGGGTGGTTTTTAACTTAATGTGAAGAAGTGAAGCATTCATCATTTGTAAAGAGACGATCTCAGTATTGAAGGATTGTGTGTTTTATTAGTGTTTCTTGCTATTTTGCAGTGATTACTTAATAGATAAGGACCAAAATAGGTATTTTTTTGCAAGTTGTGCTATTAACTTGAACAAAACATATTTATGATTTAAGAGAATTTTCTGACTTTTTCTTCTTCTGTATCTTCTAAGTATTTTTATTGACTAATAGTATCTGACATATATTTTCATTTAATTGAAAGGATTGTGAAGTGCTTTATATACTTAATGATGTACTTTCAAATCACTACCCTGTAATGAAGTCTCTCAGGTTGTCTGTTCAGAAAAATGGAAGCCTGGGACAAGAAACAAAGACTGCTGCAGACATTAAGACTGCAGCAATAATGTAGGTCAGTAGAATGGAAATTTGTAATCTGACTGAAGCTCCAGGGTTAATATCCCAAATGTTCCTAGAGCACTAGAAGGCATATCAGATCTTTAACATAGCGGCATACTGCCACCTAACATCACATAAAGCATAAATTCAGTTCATCTTCACCACAGATGCAGTCAGGAATCTTGCCCATATTTTAGACTTTCCATCCAAGCTATTTGAACATATTTGGTGGGGATCATAGGTCAGACTTGCTTTTACAAGGGCTAGAACCAAGCAAACTATTCAGATGGAGGCAAGCTTTCTGGGAGCAAACAAGCTCTGAAGTTGATTAAGTTGTCTCAAAATGAGTCTTAGATCATCTCACTGCAAAGACCTGCAAGACTTGCTTCCCTCCCTTGCCACAAACACCCAAGTGCCTGGCAAGGACAGGCATCCCATCTGGGATGCAGCTGAAGAGGTCCCTGTGCCTCCCTGTGGTTACTCTGCCTTATCTCTAGTGGCAGACTTACGGGTGCATTCGTTTCCTACAACATTTCAGTCCCAAGGACATTTGCTGATTTAAGTAACTCAGAAAACAGGTCTTTGGTGAGAAACCTCGTTCTGATGGAGAAGGAATAGGGTCTGTTTATGAGAACAGCTTACCCAGCTGAGTACAAGGGAGGAGGATAGCAGTCTTCAGAAGTATAACCTAAAGAAGACTTAAGGGGCATCAAAAGGGATGAGTAGAAGAAGTCATGTGCTTTAGACTTCCATGAGTAGAAATGTCTCTTAGGGCTTCTTGCAGTATAGCTAAGGTAAGGGGAATGTTTGGGCCCAAGTGGACATCACACAGGTAAAGCTACTGAACAGATATGCTCAGAAAGTGATGGCTATGCAGGTATCAACACCTTTTCCTTCACATGTTTAGAGGTTGTTTGACAGTCTCCCATCTGCATATTGACACGTCTTGACCCTGTTTACTTGCAGGATCTGACAGCCTGTCTAATGTGACAGGCTGCAATACATCTAAGATAGAAATACATTCACATTTCTACTTCAGTGCTTAGGTCAATGGAGTAACTTCAGAATTACATTTATGTTGCTAAGAGAAGAATTTGGCCAATTGCCCACTCTGTCTAGCACATTAAATTTAAAAATAATTTAGCTAGCAGTTGTGAATACCCATTTCCTGCCAATAACCTTAGAATGCCCCATTGCCAGGAGATATTTCTGACCTCACTTTGTGAATGACCTCGTAGTGGTACTAGCCAGTAAGCCTTTCCAGTGCTTCATTGTTAGTACTCGACATACCAGCTTTACTGATGGCAGATTTAGTCGTACGCATGATGGAGAGAAGAAAAATAAGCCCTCTCAAATGTGTGCTGTCTATAAAAAGAGAGTTTGCATTAATGGAAGATTCTCAAGCTCTTGGATTTTTGGTTGATTTTCTAAAAGTAGGTTTTAAATCTGGTGTTTAAAACTTAAAAGGAAGTTGAAAAATAGCATCTAATTGAATTAAGAAATTAGTATCCTGTATGCAGTACTCAACAACATATTCATTTGAAGACATGATGATTAAAGAGCAAACAAACAAGCAAAGCCCAAAGTCCTTACTCCAGTTTTCATCATTGATCATAGGTTTGTTCTTGAGTTCAGTGCTAGGAACTTCGGGTAAGACCTTAACCCAAACAGTATCAGGTAACAAAGACTTTGCCTTCTGGGTTAATGGCAAAACTCTATGCTAAAGTGCTTCAGAATTAGAACTGGTATGTAGTGAAGCTCTGTCTGAAGCTGATTGGAAGTCTTTGATAAGGAATAATTTTTAAATAGAGTAAACGGTTGTTCTCATGTTTGTTTGAATGAAAAAGATTAGGAAAACAACTTTCTTTTAAAAGTTTAACTTTCATGTTTATGCACTAGTAGGACTTTGTGTTTAAAACCAGGCAATATGATTGAATTATTTATGTTGCCGCTTTCATGTAGTTTTTTTCTATGGATTTATTAGCGTGTCAGTTTGTGTGCTGGAAGCCAGATTCTTCTGTGTATAGTGCAGTGCTCAACAGAACTCCTGCTTGGACTCTCAAATCAGCACTTAAGGTGCAACCCTCGGTAGGATTCATATCATTTCCTCCCCAAACTGACTGATTTATAATCTGAGTTTCCTTTTGCAGCCTGATGCATTCAGGAGAGGTAATTTCTTTAATTGGGGACCAAATATGATGTTCTTCATATAGCATAGGCAAGAGTTGAGTTCATATATCCAAAATGTCCTCTGGCATTTTCAAGTAATCTATTAGACTTCTCTGTATTCTTCTGTACTTGCGGGTTTCAGGTTTGGGATCTGACAGCACTTTTCCATGCAGAGCAAACTGTTAACATGTCATTCGTTCAAGGCAAACTGTCTGCGACAGTATAGTCTAGCTAAACAAGAGATTATGCTATCAGTCTGTGTATGTCTGAAGTCCCTTGGCTGTGCAAAATACAAGGGTCTTCCCCTAGCAGACAAAATGTGCTCTTTACAGCAGAAAGAAAATACGCATACCATGGAGAGAGCTAAACCGTGATCCAATGGTATTTTTATGGGCACTATGACCTAGGAAAGCTTTGACCGAAAATGGAATCAGTCCTCAGTGTGTTTGACATTCCTTCAATGGGTAAAGTGCCCTAATCTGGTTTCATGTTTTTTCCTCTAAATCTTTCTTTGCCACTTCTTGAGTTATCTCATAGATATAGCCTTTATCAAATTTATTTTCCTCATGTTACATCTGTTTAACCCTTGACAATCACAGTTCATGTGATATGGCTGTCCCAGAATGCTTGCTACAATTTTCTCATTTATTAAAGCTACAAGCAAGCATGTTAATGCATCATTTTACCAATCAAACCTACCACTTAATAAAAATACAGTGAAGTCAATCTCTGTTCTTAGACTTTGGTTCTGTGTCTGACAGCTCTGCAAATATATAAACAACAGGCTGTGGCCTTCAAGGTAAACTCCAGTCTAGTTAATGTCACTAGGACTAGTTCAATGTCTAAAGCCAGGAAGAGAACTGTTTCT
The DNA here is from genome assembly GCF_965183815.1 of Platalea leucorodia. NCBI lineage: Eukaryota > Metazoa > Chordata > Aves > Pelecaniformes > Threskiornithidae > Platalea > Platalea leucorodia. Next base: position 38,410,717 of record NC_138830.1, read on the forward strand.
TTTAATTCCCCCAATTTGTTCACTAAGCTGCTTAAGTGATATGAAAAAAATCTTTTGGATATTAAACTAGTTGTCAAGCAGCTGAAACACCAAAATGTAACCAAAGTATCAAACTATTGAGAAACCATGGCACTGTTAGATATTATAGGTTTGGAAATTTGTCAGCCTATGCCAATAAGTCAAATGCCTTCCTTACTCACTCACCACATAGAGTTATGGTGGTAGGAAATATTCTTTGACCGTCTTCTTGAGTACTTTTGCCCAATCTACTTTCCTTTACTAATTAGAGAGAATGGAATCTGTGAATTAGTTATTCTTCTTGTTCTTTCTGAGATTGACAATGTGGATAGAATAAAAATTTTGTTTAGGAAAGGAAGCAGTGTTTGTGGTATACAAGCCTTCATTTGATAAAGAAAAATAGCTGGACTGTGGTGACCAGAAGGTCTGTCTGGGACTGGATTTCACAGATTTGGTGATTTGCTAACAGGATGTATAATCTTTCACATCATCAACTTGGTTTCACCCACTCAAATCTGTTTGCTGATAAATTCTGGATGAACGACTTTCTTATATCAGTCAGGGTAAGTTTTTACAGGTTCACAAAGTTTTAATTTAAATATCCCTATTAGTACTGCATTATACAACATACATTTTGCCACACTACTGATCTGCCTGTTTGTATTCTTAATTATACTTTTTCCAGGACTACATTTTGCTGTAAATTGTTCATGCCACATTAAAATGGCTGTGAATTACATATACTTCGTTCTGTACAGAGAATATACTACATTCCTCTTTCAGATGCAGTATGAATTCTTTTAATTTGCACTTTCCCATTTGGTTCAGTGGGAACTAAACCTTTAAAACCCAAATGAAATATACTGTGTTAAATTTGGGTTCATAAATTTAGTAGCAATATGTTTATGCTCTACTAGTAAACAGTTCCTGACACCTCAGGTGATAATGTATTTTAAATTTTGTTATAAATATTTCATACAAATGTTTTAAATGTCTTCATCTTATTATTAATGATTTACAAGCTCGTTATTTAAAAGAAAATGCAAAACAAAGAGGCATTATAAATTGACTTAGAATTATCATGGCTTTTATATTTAATAGTGAGATTCTGTATGTTACCAAATTTCCTTCACTTGTCTAAGGAAACTACATTCCTTTGAAGTCTGCTTTCCTGAAGTCAAAGATTATATATTGCTTGTTGCTTGAGAATTTCAAACCTAAGCGTTGAGTGATTCAGCTATTATAAAGATTAGATAAAGAACTGACCATCACCCACATTGCTTCTGACACCAGTTTTACTTCCCACAGGGCATCTTACTAGGTGTTAACCAGACCGGTTTCTTTCCTCCTTAAAATAACTGAAGATCGGACCTCTCCTTTGATGAGTACAGGCAGATTATGTATTATACATTCAAGCTCATGGTTGACCTTTGGAGATGCATAAATGAAAAAAGCAGCTGTTTGAATTGCACTTTCCAGTCCCTTGGGATTTGAAATTGGGATGCCATTTAATACATGCTTATTTAGTGGCTGTGATTTGTTAGGCTCTTTCTAAACATCGAAGAAGACAGAATCCTTCCTGGAGGATCTTACAAGCTGTGAGAAGAAAAAGGAGGTAGGCAGGGGTTAAGGACCAGGGAAAGACAATGGAGACAATCTCATGATTTTCTTTCCCTCTTCAAAACAGTAGTGGTCTCATAAACAAATTGCTGAACATGTATGCGTTAGTGTGTGCATATGATAACTACAAGTGTTTCTTGCTATGTCTTGTGCTCCCTACTTCTGAAAGATTCTGGATCTTTGCAAAATTTTGTAGGGCTTCTCTCTATATGTACACATAACCATTTTGTAAATATTGCAATACGAAATGTCGCTAGTGTGTTATGTGCCCTGTTTCTTAAATAATGAAGATGCCTGCGAGAGCTAACCTAGTAGGCACTGTGGGGCTGGATATAGCAGTGCCATATAGCAGGTCACCGTTGATGTCCTCCTCGTGTTCCCAGGGCTGCAGGGCACCCACTCCTTCCTGGCAAGAGGAGAGCTGCCCGGGGTTTGGTGCTTTGGTAAGAATAAATACTGTGGGAAGAATTCAGGTGTATCATCAGAGAGGGTCAGAACAGCACAGGCTGAAGTGGTTAGACAAGGGTAACTAAAGAAAATTCAAATGGAGGAAATACTACTGAGTTTGTTCCCATATACAAAACGCCCATTTAGCCTGCTGTGTTATGTAACATTGCTAAATAGTCCTCCTTGCTGTCCTGAGCAAGTGTTCTTGGGGACTTGTGGTCTAATCACTGGATTTGCTCATCCTGGAAACACAGTGGGATGCTGTCTGGCCTTTATTTCCCAATGACATAGCACAAATATTTATTTAAATGCCATATTTGTGCTGAAAATAGGATAGCTTGTTATGGTGGAACATGTAAAGTTAGCATTGCCCACATGTTGCCTTCATAATGCGGATACGTTAAGCAAACAAAGTTGGAGACGCTGGTGGTGATGAACAGTCACGTATGTGTCTGCTGCACCTCTGTGAGTAAAGTGGGCTCTAATTTTTTCTTTTTTTTTTTTTTTTTTTTCCAGTCTCATACAGTAACATTCTCAGTGGATCATCTTACTGAAGTGCAAAGGTTAGAAACCCAGTGAAACCATTTGACTTTTTCCAAAGGTACATTACAGAGCCTCCTAAGCTATAATAATAGGAATCCGAAAACATGGGAGGGTGACCAATTATACTTAAATCTGGTCAGTGTTTTATTTTATGTGGTTGTACTCTCGCTATTTTTTGACTTGTTTGGATCATACTGGCTAAGTGTTCCTGTCCAATAATACTCATTTTACCCCAACCAGCTATTTAAACCAAGTATATGCTGGTTTTGCTATTGAATAGAAGAACAAGCACTTCCATTATGGTTAGTTGTTTTGTGGATTTTGGTACCCACCCATTTATTTTGGTTTGTCCTAATCTATATTTATCTATGGATGACAAGATGAACTTGAAAAAAGAACATGTTTAAAGTTGCATACCAGCTCCCAGGATATAAATCATATTGGGCTTTCAGCTCTTTCAAGCTTTCATAAACAGTGCTTGCTGAAAGACTGAATCATATTTTTCTGTGACTTTAGTTCATGTCAAACATTTAATTTTTAACAACAGTGGTCAGTTTCCTGATGTGAACACATGACGCTGGCCCCAGAGACTTCAGCTTTCTTTAGCTGTCATCATAACAATTTTTCTTTTTAAGGATACGCTCACAGCAAAATTAGAACTGGGTTAAAGGCTTTGAAAGTAGTTCAGACCACAGTGGTCCTGAAGCAATGGTCTACTTGCAATGAGAGTGGAAACTGTGGACTGAGACCTGCTTAGCTTACTTTAAAAAAATAAACGAACTCATTAGTGTTAGTCAATGGCATACCACTCTGGGCAGTGGTAAAGGCAAAGGTTGACCTCTCTTAAGCTGTTTAAAGGACTAGATTGTCACCTGTTTGTATTAAAACTTACTGTAGAGACATAGCAAGAGCTGGTGAAAAGCATGCTGTGGGATCCAGTGCCTCACGGGGAAGCTGAAGTGCAAGGATTTCATTGTGGAGTCCTCCTCCTGCTTCTCCCCTTAGGAAAAAAAGCTGTAACTCAAACAGGAATTATTTCAGGCAGGACTTGTGGTCTCTGTTGCACAGGGAGGTCAGGCTGGTTTATTACAGTCGTTCCTTCTAGGCCTATATTTAAATATACAAAAGGGAACACAGGAACACATTAAGCATGTTTGATTCCCAGATCTCTCCATTATTTCTAGGGCCCTGTCGCAAATTCCTGTATGCTCCTTAGTTGTACGATTTTCTGAGAATCTCTTCTAAAACTCTCTCCCCACCTTTTCTAATTAATTTATGCAGCTCTAGGAGGGAAATGGCATTTTTGCCCTTCACATGCTGAAGGCCTATTTGCAAATTGCCTCCTCTCCAGGGAGAAGGAGACAGTGTCATAGTGGTAAGGGACCCTTGTTATTCCCCACTTCTTCTTTCTTCTATGGGAAGGATGAAGTCTGTGTGCAAAAAATCCACTTCAATGCAAGTAATGTGAGCATTTTAAGGCTCTGTTAGCTGGCTTATCAAAGTCATTCTCCAAATCTGCCAGGTCAGCTCTCACCACTGCAGCCAAGAGGTGGAAGCTTTCCCTTCTAAGCAGAAAAGTAGGGACCACTTGTTGCACTCCCCTCCTCTTATTCAAGTCTATGTCTTAGCCAAAGTGAATTGACGTTGGAAAGAGGATCTTCATGACTCCCTCAGTAGCTAGCCCAGCAAAACCTATAAGATGCCAACAGGAAGGTGTTTTTACTGATACCTTTCAAGGAAAGAGCAATAGAGAAATACAGATATGCAAGATCACAATTTTGTCACATAAGAACAAGGATTAGTGTTGGACACTCGCATGCAGTGCGGCTTCTTAGACATTTACCAAACTGATATTTGATGTTCTATTTCATGCAGTTATATTAGGATACTAGTAAATGAACTAAAAATGAGCAGATATTAATCAGACTCTGTGTTTAGCCCTCCTATGTGAAGTCTTCTTGAAAAACACTTTTCAAAATCTGACTGTCTACATTTTTTTTCTGATACTGTGAGCCTTTGTTTCAATTTCATGCCAGGCAAAGGTTGACCAAGTGTTTGCAATGCAGCTTCAAAAATGAAAGTAAACAAAATAGAAATGGGTGGTAGACATTGATTTAGGGGATTATTAGTTGAACTCATTGCTTTTTTTTTTTTTTTCCATCTGAGTCACAAAGATGGCCAATAATAGACTTTACTAAGAGCTTGATACAAAATCTGTTGAAATTGATCAAAAAATGCCCAGTGGCTCCAATATGTATCACACCTCAAATGAGTGCAGAATAGGAACAACTTGCCTTCAAGAAAACCCAAACCAAAAAAACCATGGTAGCTGGATATCGATACAAACTTCTTAAATTTTTGTACTTTCAGTATCATTGGGTTCACTGTAATTGTTTAGGATTTGAATTTTTTGGAGAAGAAAGAAATCTTATAAATGTATCTAAACAGCAGTAATTTTTTTTGTAGTGTCTGACTTGAGACTTTAGCGAATGTCCTTGTTTCTCCCCAGTAGTGAAGAAACTCGAGCGTAATCTTGCATTATTATGTTTTTGTGAATACTTCATAATGCAGAATTTTGTGAATACATAATAATGCAGATTTCTCTAATCTTATACTTCTCACTCATAATTCAGACTTCTCAGTCTGATTTCATGCTAATTTAGACTTCCAACTTTCTATATTTTGTCACCATTGAAAACATTACTATGAGTGACATGGAGCCAGATTTACCCTTTTGCAACTCCAAAGTGACTTCAGTAAATCACTGGATTTATTTTGGTGTCCATGCGGGAGCAGAGTTTAGCTTGTAATATATGGTTTTCAGTTTTAGAGCTATCATAATAGTAACTAATCTACCTTCATGTGAGGAGGTAGATTTATTTTGAGCGGGTGAAAGGACACCAGTACAGAGAAGAGCTTTTGGCCAGTGTATAAATAGATCTAGCTTGACAGCATAACAATAGCTCTGACTTTGCTTTTGCAAAGGAAAACCAATAAGGGAGGGAGAAGACTGGGTTTCTCCAATGCACTCATTTAGTAATCAAACATTTATATAAAGACATCTCACTTTATTTTGAAGTCATGTCCTCATACCAGTTTTTTTTTTTGGTCTCTTTAGAAGATTTTATGCAACAGTATCGCACTAGTTGCCTTTTCTTTTCATCTAAGGATTCCTCCAAATGCTGTGAGGTACATTGAAGAGTTCAGCAGTTCCCTTCACCATCATTGCATTAGCAGATTTCATTCTCAAAACAGTTACTTGGCAGCATGTGGCAACAGAGTCATATCTGAAACCTTTTGTCACTGAGTGGGCTTGTCAGAGACATAGTCACTTGTGATCATGACTTCTACACTGTATTTGGCATTTGAAAGTATTAGTGTTGGGTTGGTTTTGGTCTTTTTCTCCCCTCCGCCCCCCCCCCCCCCAACTGTGCAGCCAAAGATTTGATTGTGGCATTTTGATGTTTTTGTAATATTATTTTTCAGTATGGTAAATTCACATAAATAGTTCCCCACTCAGGTATTTAAACTGTTACTCTTTTTTGTTATTTTTATTCTTTATTTTTACTTGAGAGGGGAAAAAAGAAAGAAAGAAAAACAATGCTTGGAAAATTGTCCGAGCCACTTTTCTGGTGAATACTAGAAAAACTGAACTTTGTGCTACTGTCCAACATGAGAGTTATTTTTTCTTGTGACTATTTGATGAAGATAATCTTCCTAAAAGTAATACTTTGGTGATTTGGCACACTACTTCTTGTTCATCAATATATGAGATATTTCCCCACCACTCAGGAGATCTTTGGGAACAGGGACCCCACATTTCCCACAGATTTAATTTTCTTCCAATGTTTGATGTGCTGTTTTGCCTTTGTTCTCTGAGTCTTTGTAAGGCTCTGTGAGCTGCACAGGACCCTGCTAATGCAGGTAAGGGGGAACTGGGTAGTTTTATGAACAACGCAGCAGCATGTGCACCTGCTGGCTGCAGGCAGTCCTTAAGTCCAAGCCCTGATGGCTCAGGAACAGGACTGCCATGGAGCAAGCAATCACATGTGAATGTGAGTTGCAAGCAGGCAAGCTAGGGAGCAACTGAGATTTCCATTGGAAATCTGTTGGTCAGGTGGGGTTTCTCCACTATTTTTTCAAAATTAATGTACATATCCTCAGAACATTTTAGTAGTGATAAATTGGCATTTTCTCCCAGAAACATGTTTCACAGGAAAATTTCTGAGCAACTATCATTATGATTTATAAAGCCCTCAAACCACGCTACCCAGGAGACCACCTGTGAGTTTATGCCACAACTGAGATGAATGAAAACACCTGACCTGCTCAGTCCTTGTTACTCAGTCTCTCCCCTGCACCACTGCTCCTGGTCCCAGAGTGCTGACATCCATCAGCCTTCTGGGCACATTGTGCATTTGAATGAACACTGGTGGAAGCTAGCATGCGGTCTGAGAAGTGTGGGATTTGAACTGTAGTGGTTTTCTGGGTGGAGATCAAGCAAAATGTGGGAGAACAGGCCAAGGAATTGTAGTTTTGGACTACTTCTGTGCAAGTCAGGTGGCATTGGTTTCTTTTTTCAGCGTGAATCAAGGCTGTTGTTTGATGAGAAGGTTTTGTGCGTATATACATACACAATCCACAAAGGTACATAAAATACTTTTAGTGTGGTATAGTACCTTATAGCGAAAACAATTTTTCTGTAGCAAAAATGATTGAATGTGATCCCTGAATGAAAATATGAAGAACTTCCTTCAGCTTCAGTAGGGACTGAACATGCAGGATCAGCCCTAGGAAGCAGATCTGTTGAGTAAGCATGCATCACTTTTCCATAGTCTGCTTTCATGTCACAAGACAAAATAAACAGAGATACCACAAATTGGTCAATCTGTCTCTCTGTTTAATTTTGTTGAGGTAATGCTTGTTCCAGCCTTCCTAGCCAACCAATTTCCTATTGTTTTTTCTTGCACTTCCTTCTACTTTTGATCTTCTTCCAGTTAACATCCAGTTCTGATATGGAAAAATGATCCTTCTCCATAGGTGGCCTCCCACAGCTTGCTGTACATAGACCAGCAGAGCCAGTCGTTTTGCAGAGGTCACTAGTCCCTCAAGTACAGCTTCCTCTGCAGGATGGAGCAGTTATTCTCCAAGAACTCTGTGCAGAATGATTTGAACCTAGCACATGAACAATCATTGGAAATTATGGCTTTGATGCTGTACATGATTACAATGTTGAGATAAGTATTTTTCTTTGTGGAAAAACATCGCAAGACCGTTTACCGCTGTAAGTGGCTGGCATTTGGGTTTAGATCTGCACCAAAAATTACCTCTAATTACAGAGTGCCCCCTGCCGAGATCCTGCTCGGGTGCTAAGGCAGAGTGGAGAGTGCCATCTACTGCTCTTTGCCTATAAAATAAATTATTCTCCATTTGTATTTGAAATGCTTTAGTGTTGCCAGTGTTGGAGTTCAGGGTCAGTTGCTGGACTGCATGTTTGCCAGCCTTGCGTCTCTGCGCTGGGGTGTGAAGGTTGCATCGCCGCTGAAGGATGCATGTCCCGTGGCAAGGAAGGCTTCAACAAATAACTCCTTAGCAGTGCTCTGTAGGTGTGGGAAAGCTGATGCCCTGCATGAAATGGCACTATCATCATCTGTTATAACATGTTACAGGCAGCTGTCAGTGATGCCAGTGGTAGTTCTTTGACCTGTTTTCCTGCGGAAGTTGACCTGCTGTGGGTATTCAGAGAGGGTGGGTAACTTGTAAGTGTGTGCGTTGGGCCTAAATGTTGGTGGAAGAACCAGAGAACTCGGGAGGAAGATTTTTGTAAATTCAGGGTTGAACAGAAAAGAAAATACAATCTACCATTACTGGTCCCAGAGGTTAGAGCCTCAAAAGTTACTTTAATGGTCACTATTCATGTATCTGCAATGCAGAACAAGCTACTCTGGTACTACAACTACCTGAAAGGAGCTTATAGCGAGATGGGGGTCGGTCTCTTCTCCCTAGTAACAAGCGATAGGACGAGAGGAAATGGCCTCAAGTTGCACCAGGGGAGGTTTACGTTGGATATTAGGAAAAACTTCTTCACCGAAAGGGTACTCCGGCATTGGAACAGGCTGCCCAGGGAAGTGGTTGAGTCTCCATCCCTGGAGGTATTTAAAGGATGGATAGACGTGGTGCTCGAGGACATGGTTTAGTGGTGGACTTGGCAGTGCTATGTTAATGGTTGGACTCAATGGTCTTAAGGGTCTTTTCCAACCTTAACGATTCTATGATTCTAAGTTGTACACCTCAGGATGCGTATTCCTCAGCTGTAAATAGATGTATTGTGGATTCTTGTATTTTTTATCACACAGAAAAGTTTGGTTCTTTCCGAATCCTTTCCTCACCAATCTATACCCTACCTTTTGCAATCCCATTCTTAGTCCTTCTAGAATGGAACTGCACTGCCAACAGCTTGCAGCACCTTGTAAAATCTTTCCTAGCTTTTCCAAACAGTGAGCTTTTATCTACTTGCCTGCCACTTGAGCAAGGACTTTAGCTGCTTAAACTGGCTGCTTGTCAAATGCAGCTTAAAAAAAAAGGGGGGGGGAGGTCCAGCTTGTGTGAGACGTTTTATTGGTTCTTTCACTAAAGGGAAAAAGAATATTTCATACAGTAATATACAAGTACTGCTTTGGTGGGGTTCATGTTGCACATCACATTAAGTATCTGTCTGCATACATGTGGGATTGCAACATGTTAGAGAGAAAGTACTTTGTATCAATTTATGTAAGCCTAGAAATAAAACGTATAAAAACTTTGGTTGGACACTCTCAGGTGTGCATTGGTAGGAGTTTTTCTTGGTATACAGTTTTGAATTTTTGTCTTATCTTTTTACTCTTCTTGATAGCCTTAGTCTTTGCTTTTAAATGGGGAACAGCAATATACTAATTTCCATGGCAAAAACCCACTGTCACCATTACTTAAACAATGGTTTTCCTAGACCGAGGAAGAGTGAAAGCAGTGACTGTGTAAATTGCAATAAGTGGTTTTGCACCATAAATCAAGCAATCAATGAAATTGAGTTCTTGGCTTGAAAAGCCAAAAGGTGGGCTCACTTTCCTGAAAAGCATTGCTACAGTCTCCAGAGGTGTAAATCTTCATCGTATTAAGTTGCAGTGGAGCCGCTGGGACATGGGATAAGAGAAGAGAGATACCTATCAGGAAAAAGGCAGCTCTGCCTTTCTTGCCTTTCGTGGCCTAATAGGAGAATGTTCTCCTTGCCAACTCCAAGAAACTTATTTATACCTGCATCCAGATCTGTTGTTCAATACTGTGTTAGTAAGACCACATCAATTTTTCTGTGTTATTTTAATCTCACAAATATGGAAACACAATTTTTCCTCTTCGAACAAAGTTTGAAGTAATTGGTTACTTGTTCCATATTTTGGATGAAGGACGTTGATTTTGGTTTTACGTGCTAGGCAAGAAATCCAAAGGGCATATATAATGGTTTAAAGCACTAGCAATGCATCTGAATGACCATAAGGTAGACTAAAGACAGCATTTAAAGAACACCCAGAATTGGGCTTTTAATTATGTCTTAATATATTCAGCAAAACCAGCATTTATGCTGTGTTGCTGTATCACTGCAGAGCTGTTGATATTTAAACTTCTCTTTTGCCTAAGCATGAATGAATCCAAAAGGCTTTCTGAATCATCACAAAGATTGTGGAAGAATTGTAATGCATAGCTCTACCTTTTTGCTGTTTATTATCATCTATAATTGTGCTTTAAAACTCCACTAATGCAGCAGTCCTTCCCCTTCCATTTGTGGATTTTTAAGTATATTTCATTGAACGTATTTGTATTTTACTATTTCTGTTATACTTAAAACTATGCCTAATATTTAAAAAGTAGAATACTATTCTTGGGCTGATAATTCGTGAAATGAGAATGAGAACTACCTAGTGCTCAGTCATGGGAAACGAGGACTTTTTTTTCACATGTGTTAGAATGATCAGTGGTGCTTAATTTTAGTTTTTCTTCTTTCCTAAGATTTACCATATTTTACATGTATTTGTAAGTGCGTACAGTTACAAACCACTATGAAAAAGCTGAAATGCACTATTACAAATGCTGTGACTATTTTCTTTTCTCTTTTGTCACATAACATATATGACTGGCCAGAAAATGATCCTCTGCACTAAAAGAGTCAAGCTTTTGAATTTTTTATTATGATGCAAAATATGAATGAAAGAGCAGGTGCATGCAGTGCATCTCAATCTCTCTTGTTGGTGTTGTACCACGTGGTAGAAGTAATTAAATGTTCAACTGGCCATTGAGGGGGGCAGGGAAGAGAGCAAGAATGACAATATAGCCCAGTGACCAGAACAGTCATCTGGACTACAGGGAAACCCAGCTTCAGTTCCTTCCTCTGAATCATGCGAAGATCTCTGTATTTCTTGAAGGGGTGTTCTAATCACTAGGCTAAGGACTATTTAGGAACCGCTTTCACTCGCTAGTATGTGTCTGATAATTGGGCATCATTTCCAGTCAGAAGGTTACGAGGGCAAACGTTACCTCAAAAGTTCGTATTTTTCAATGGGGAACAAGAGTTTTGTCATGCTTTTGGCCACATCGAATAACATATAGGATTTATCATATTAGCTTTTCATGGCTTCCAATGTATATCAGTGTTAGTCAAGCTTAAGATAAATACAATGAAATAACTTATAGGGGAACTAGAACTTGAGAATTTAATTTGCAAGAGTAGGGTATAATATCATCTATTTCGTACAGCTGCTTAGTTTCTAAATTTGATATCTTAAAACTGTTGGAGTTGTTATAATTTCAGATAAAATGTCTTCCCACAGGCAAAAGATAATTTTTCATAAGCTTTTTAAAAACTAATAAAGTAGTAATCTACAGTATTTTATTATTTAGAACCCCAGCCTTGGGGATATGGTTTGCAAGGATTTTTTTATATCTCAATTCAGGGTATACTTGTGAGCAGCCTGCGTGAATATATCTGTCAGTCTTTTCTATAGGTTTTTTCTTTCTACCAAATGCTGCCTACATTCAGTCCATAGAAACACTACCACCTCTTTAAGTGGTAATGCTCCCTGCAGAGTTTTTAGCCTGTAGGAGATATGATTAGGGGGTGATAGTGTTAAGCACTCCTCCTGTATCTGCTGGCCCACTATGATAACCTTAGGGTTACAATGCATGTCTGACAAATACAATTCCATTGTGACTAGCGCCTTATGGCAATTTAGGAGGCTTATTCATCATTTTACAACAGACTTCTGTCAGGGATTTTGCTTATTTGCCCTTCACTGGTGTACAGTAGTTGTAGGTTTATCTCTAGGAGTCCAGCCCTAATAACCAATAACAAAGTGCTTAAGCTCTAAGCTTGTGAGAAATGGACTTGCATTATACTCCAACTGCACCTTAGCTCTCGACTGATAAGACAATGTGTCTTTGAGAGAAGGAAGGATTTGTATGAACTGATCCTTTACAGTACAGCGTATGCATTGGTAGAAGATACGGGGAAGTACGTTGTGTTCTAACCATCCAGATCCTAGCTTTTTACATATAAAATACATCCTTGCTGTCATTAGAAATGTTTCCTTTAAAATATGAAAGTGAAGAGATATCTTGCCTTGGAAATTGCACTACAAAGTTGTTTGTAACAATGATGGGGGATTTGGAAGAACTGAGTTACTTTTGATGAAATCCCCATGATTATGGTTTAAATTACACAGATTTATTCAAGGAACAACAAAAGTTTTTTTTATTATTATTCAGATTCCTGCTGGGTTCTGGATATTAATTAGGTAGTGGTTCCAGATGAAATCCAGGAGAGAGGAAAAAAATGCTGCTCACATCTTAATAACCTAGAGAATTCTAAGTGGCTAACCATATTGTTTACTATATATCAGTCTGAAGAATAAAGAATAAAAGCGCATGAATAGACAGGCACGCAGCATGGAAGAATAGCACCATACACCCTAGCTAAAGTGCATTGTATATTCAAGGTTTAGATCTTCAACCCAGCAGATTTAGAGCGTGAGGGGGCAACATTTGAGAAGTGTGTACTGAACAAACACAAACATGAGGATTGCCTTTTTTCAGTTTTAAGTGTGAAAACATTAGCTCTCCCTCTATGCCTTTGAAGTCTTCTCTTTCTAGCAAAGCTCTGGCAGGAGGGAGGTCTTTCAATTAGTTTCTCACCCATAATGATTTCTTTGAGAAATTTTAATCAGGTTTTCCATCACAGAGTGCATTTGTTGCTGGTACTTGATCTCTGGGCCAGCTGAAGCTTCTGTGGTCCTTTGTCTCTCGAGCAGTTGGGTCTTTTATAAACTTTCTGGAGTAGTTATTAATCGTGGAACTTTTCTACCTTTTTTGAGGTGCAAAACTGTGCACAGAGTAAAATACCAGTGTAGTGACATGAGCTAATTATCTGCAATGTTATCAAGATAAGAGATAGCATGTTAGCAGTAATGCCTACAACAGCGTAATTACTTTCTGTTTCTGTTATTTTGTAGTAACCATATAATTAGCTCACTGTACCAGAAGCTGTCTGCTTTTTATGGCAACCTGTACTGCTAATCACTAGAAAAGTCTGAGTAAGTGATCTGTAGCCTTTACACTCGTAGAGTAGCACCAAGTAATTTGAAGGGGCAGCTGTATGCTGGCCCTTTCCGTAGAGGTAAGGAGCAAGAAAGAAGAGACAGTCAAAGCTGTAGGAGCAGGAGGACTGAAACCTTTGCTACTTCGCAGAAACGTTTAGTAAAGCGTTAACCACTTCATACCGTTTCCTCCAGATTAAAATATAGGTGTTTGTCCTTTTTTCTCTGCAGTCTAGTCTACATTAAAGAATTTTGCATGATTCAGTAAGCGTTGATTCCCTTAAACAATGTAATTTATTCTGAATCCCTGATCTTCAAAGAAGACGCTTTCTTATAAAAGCAGAACTTCAGGAAGGAAAGGGCTCAGCAGGGCCAGATTATTCCTTATGAAAGAGATGTTCTTCTGCAGGGCGTTTTTCAGGGATGATGTCCTCTTGTGAGGAATTCCTCTCCAGTGATAGGGAGCATGTTACTGCCTATTGCAGTTCCCTGCGTCAGTGAAAAGGCAGGTCACGGTTGCAGCAGTGGTCTCAGAGCTGGTGCTGCTGTACCCACTGGGGCTTGCTGGGCAAGGAGGTCAGGCTGATGCTTGGGTGAAGTTGCTGTAAGGAAGAGGAAGGGCAGAGCCGAGCTGGGTCCCCACAGAGCTGCGCACTGCCAGCCCAAGGTCACAGCGATGGAGTCAGTTTAGGACAATACCACTGCGGACAACAGGGCAAAGCAAAAAACATTTGGCACTATTATACTAAATTATTTCTGCTATTTCTGCTCCATAAAAGCTAGCTTTTGTGGATACGAGTGGAATCTCCTATGTGCACAGTACTTTAGGTTAGCAGGCAAGAAAAAATACAAGGGTTGTACATATTTAGAAGTTGGATTGGGAATTTTTTGCTGCTGTATTCCCCCCAAGCCTCAATTTAAGTATAAATGCACTAAATTTGGGGGATAAAGAACATATTTTTTTTATCGCCATGCCCTCCTACTTAATTCCAATCCTGTTGTCAGTTAATTATAGATGCTATTTTTTCAGATAATATTGCATAATTCAATGTAAAACAAAAAAGCTCTGTAAAAAGTGGTTATTAAATTCAGCTTTAGATATTTGATATGGTTTCCAAGTACCTCTTTATTTATTTGAAAAAAGGAATCCTCTTGAAATGTGCTCTTTCTTCTTCCCCTCTGTGGCCTTGGAGCTGGTCCCTCTGAGCACTGCTTGTACATTAATTATTATGGTAAGTAGGGAAGATCAGGTGATAACATGAATACTCTTAAAGCACACCACCAAGGCTTTAAGGTGGGCGGCAGTGCTACATGGTTGTAAGCCATATGCTGCCTGATTTATTTATTTTTTAATGCACCAGTAAAAACAAGGCATTCTTTAGCTCCTGTTTGATCCCTCATCCCAGTCCTGTCCTCACGGAGAGACCCTCTCACTGCAGCTGCTATTCCTTGTGCTCCATGAATTGCCCTGTTGTGTGCAGGAGGCAGCAAAAGCAGGATCTCGGAATGAAAGCTCCCTCTGCGCTGCTAGACAGGTTGTGCCAAAAGCCATCTAGGTTTAATTCCACTGAAATCAGTGAGGTTATACTGGGCATTATTTGGGGTCCATTCTAAACCATTGCATTGCTCACTGCTGCATAAAGTGTTTAGCATGTGGTTTTGTCCCCTAGGAGCTGCGTGTGTTTGAGCAGGACTTCTGTGAGTGCAGGGAAGGGGGAGGCCCCCAGCATGAGCTACTTGATCTTTTTCTTTCCTCTCAAGTGCTAGTAGTAAGGCACTCTACCTTTGCAAACAGAGGGGACCCTGTTGCTGGGACAAAGGGGGAAACATGTGAAGACTAAGTAATTTAGTCCTTAAAAGCAAGATTATTAATATTCTGGACATTTTAGGGTCTTCTGAAATTCCAGCAGATCATGATATATACAAGACACATCTTTTTCACTGGCAACATTAAGATGGTTTAACTGGATGTCACAAGTTCAAGTAGTGCAGCAACAGAAAATTTATTCCCAACGCTTCCTTATCAGCCATTGATTAGGAAAGATTCCTCACAGCTAAAAGGGTCAGGTTATAGTTTGTTGTTGGGTGAAACACCCAAACTGTCATAATTCAGTTTCATGGACTATGACCTCTGTTTTTCTTCCTTTTGAATTCAATTTCAGTGTAGTTCTAGCATAGCAAAATTTGTCGCTGGAAAAAATAATTTAAAAGCCAATCACTGTTTTTGTTTTTTTTCCTTTTTTTTTTTTTTCTTTATCTCAGCACAGCACTGGGACTCCAGATCAGGTTCTGCTCTCGCTTCCGTCTGTTGACTGTGATCTGGTGGTGTTGAATAGATAAAACCCCATAAGTTCCCCTATGCTTGGCTTAAGGAGTGTCACGTACTTTTGTGCCTGCTTTTCTTTGCCTTCTTGCCTACTTTCTAGATAAAATATTATGCAAAAGCAAAGAAGAGAAGCTAAACATGCTGAAATCTCCATGAAGTGTCCTACTCCTGAAGACCAGGATGCTAGGCTGCAGTAATGCTGGTGTTTTTGATATTCATTAGCTGTAGACCTTTCACTGCCATTCAGACTGGCATGCAACTGTTGGGATCTTTTTCTGCATCTCCCTATTGATTTAAAAAAAAAAAAAAATTGGCAGAGCAATAGAAAAGTGTCAACAAAATCCATGGGTTTTAAAAGGTAAAATATTTACAAACCGTTGGTAGACGGTGACTTGAATACTGCAAATATTTGCTCTACTTGCAAATTGGCTACTTGAATACTCTGCATGAAATCACATGGAGCTACATAAAACATGGGAGAATGCAATAGTTTGATGTATTTTGTTGCATTTATAGACCTGAAAACTTTATTTTGGATCACAAAAAGGATGAAGCAATAAATGGCTGTCCTTTTTCTTATTACAACTGGTTCGGCACCAAATTCAAGAGGACTGGGTCTGGTGGACCATACATAGACCGTATTGGCCTCCGAATACTCCCGTGCTGAGTGCATGATGGATGCATGTTCTGTGACATTTCTGCTTGTCCTAGTTACTGGTTACTCCATGAAGATTTCATTATAAAAGTTTAACTCTTTGAGGTGGGAAAGGGATTAAAGGGTTTTTGAGCCACCTCTAAAATAGTTTTGAACATCTACTGCACATTTAATCAGCAAAACAAGAAAAGAGGCATACTTCAAACAATCAAACCTGCTACAAAAAAGTTAGTTATCTCCAGTTTATCTTTGTATTAACTTTACAAAGCTGGAGTAATGCTAGACTGGTTTACAGTCATGGAAGAGATCATTTGCTTTTCTAGTGTGATATTTTAAACCAACAGAGCCTGTGGATGTTGATAGCTTAACACTGCTGAAGTACTTCATACAAGACTTATGTTATTATTTGGGCAGAATGACTTACCCATTTAGAGGAATATTGCTGTTTTATAAGCTGATATAGCTCTTCATTTGCCTTCCCATTGTATAACTAAGAAAAAGGAAAGTAGGAAGGAAAAGTACTCTTTCTCACACTTGGAGGAAAATGATCAATAAATATTATAGCTGCAAAGGACCCTGTGTTTTTTTTAAGAGATACTTGAAAATTATAGCAATGATTGCCTTTGAAGTATGTATCTGTAGGTGTTAAAACACTTTGCTTGCAGACTAGTAACTGTTCCTTCCATAGGGCACAAAGCCAGCACTCAGACCTACTAACAAAGTGAGATTCATTTCAATGTGTGTTTTTAGGGAGTAGTTTAATTGCAAAGCTGAGCCTTATTAGAAGAGAACAATGAGAAAACAGGTAAGTTATCTGTGGTCTTGCTGGCCCTTCTCCTAAAACAGCAATTATACCACTGTTGATACGCTAAGATAATCTGCATTTTTGTGTTTTCGAAAAGTACACCTTTGGTTCCAGGACATTTGTCAGTGTGTTGGCTAACTGCGGCTTGGCAGAAAGTGCCTAGTACTGCTGTTGTGCTAATGAATCAGCTCCATAGGAGGCAAATGTGATGGCAACCTCCATGGCCTTGGTGACCATTCCCCCTCTCACAGGCCATTCAGGTGCTGCCTGCCCCAATGGGGAAAGTTTACTGCCTCTGGTAGTTGCAGAACAGCAGAGGGAAATAGGGGCCAACAACCTCCAAAACCCAAGTTTGTCTGTAATTTGGATGCTCTGCGGGAGGATGTGTTTGGGGAAATGAGGAGAGGAGTGACATGAGGGGCACACCTCTGTGGGGAGGTGGTGGTCCCTCACTTACACTACAGCTGCTGGACATGAAGGAAAGCAGCAGGGTCTTGGAGGCTCCCTTTGGAGTTTATGGGAGTCTCTGTCACTCCTCGAGTGCAGGGTGGCAAAGGCAGCCTGGAGTGGGCCACAGCACGTAGTTACTGGTGGGAATCCTCCCTGTAGCGACTTGCACTGGACAGCTTTCTGGGGATAGCGTGCCTGGAGATCAGTTAGTAGAGGGCACGCACAAACCCCCTTTGCCTCAGGTGACTTTTCTTAGCAGAAAGTATTATATGAAGGTCTTTCTCACCGCCACTTCCGACTCAAGACCCTTTGCCATCTTGCTAGACTAAGTAAATTATATTAAATGAGGATCTATCACAGACCTTGAGGAACTTCTTGCTGATATCTGAGGTCAGTCAGGGAGGGCAACGCAAATGTTGGGGTTCAATACTACTCCTAGTGAACTTGACAGCATTGGCCTTGAAAAAAGTGGGATTTGATTTAGCTCCATGACAGAAACCACCTGTGGAGTGCCCAGTGTTTTCTTTGCTGACACATAAAGCATGTCGCAACAAAGAGATGGAGTGGAGGAACTGCAGCGTGAGGGTTTCAATAGTTCTTAATCAATCTTCTGGTTTGCGAGCTAAAATAGATAAACTTTTGTGCTAAAGGCAAGGTGGCTTAAAAATCTGTTGTTGTCTTAACAGTAGTGGGAATGCAGGAAAGGAGCTAAGCATGTGGAGTTATATAGCTATGTATATATAACTGTTATATGATACATCTAAAGGTATATGTGTGTATTAGAACAAAGGCTATAGTGTAGAGCGGAAATGATACAGAAATCTTTTGAGAAATCATGAAATTTCACATGAGGAGCTCCCCTCTAAAAGTGAAAACAAAACAGAAAAAAGGGTTAACCCCAAACTTTTCCTAAAAGACGTCTTAAAGAAGATTACATAAAGCACTTTCATCATCAGGAATCCTTCTAATATGCAAATGTATTTGGAATAAGTATTGGGTAAAAGAAAAGTAGTTTGATTAATGGAACCTGTCCTTTATAGTTCTCTTGCGATGTGTAAGGCTCTGTGTTGTGCCTGTGTGTGTATGCGTTTCAGTGGTAGCATAAGCATGCTGGCAAAAGCCACTGCCAAGTCTCATTAATTGCAACTCCCGCAGACTTATTCAGCCGTAGAACTCTTATTTGTGGTGTAGTTTTACATTAATTTGGGACTTGGGTTTCCTTTAAATTTCAAACTGCGTAGTGCAAAGTGTATCCTATTTAAAGGAAGGAAAAACCAGAAAACAGCTAGATCTTAGGAGAGAAGCAAGATGATTTGCCCCTTAAATTCATTAGGATTACTAAATGGTCTCATTTTTGTTGACAAGTGCAGTCCAAACCCCCAAATAAGTGAGAAATTTCCTATCCAGCATACTGTTTCAGCCAAAGCTGTGTAATTGCCCAATATCATAGGCATAAACGGCAGGAGGGCAAAGGAGTTCAGTCAAGACCCCCCAGTGTTTGTGTTTGGTATGAAACACTCCATACAAAAATAATGATTTTGGCTCCTTAAGCCTCCCCCACACTAGTATTTTCAAAAACTTTGCCAGTTGCTGTTTTACTTTGTTCTCCAGGAGTACACTGTAGAAAATGCAGCTTCACTAAAGAGTGGCCAAAGGTTAGACGTTTGTGGGGAAATAAAGGAATTTTTTATATATATCAAAGATTTGTGCAAATACATGAATTTATTTGGGATAATATTTGGTGTGTTTCCAACAAGGCTGAGCTGTCCACCACTTCTAAAATTGTCATAATTACTGCCTGGCTTTAATTTTTGCAACCATTCTCTGAATAACGACGACTGCTTAAGACATTTCTTACAAGTCACTAATGTTAATTTTACACATGAAAAAAAAAAATCTAATCGAGCACTTCTGTAGATTCTCACCATTAACTTAATATTATGGACTTTTAACTGATGTTTTAATTAAGCTTTCCTATTAATTGGAAGATTTCTTAAATCAAAACCAGATCTTTTGTGGGAAGTATTTCCTTTTGCACTTTTAAATTAAAACTTGGAAATATTAACCAATGATGGACGAGTCATAAATGCAGGCAAGTAAAAGCTTCACTTTTTATGTTGGTGTCACTTGGAGATGAGCTGTTCTGGTGGAGAAGAGTTCTCAAAGTGCACTGGGGGAGAGGAAACAAAAGGTTTATATGGTAGGAGAAAAGCATGTATTTATTGATCCTTCCGTCTGTCACGTATGTATGCTGTATATCAAATCAGCAGTCTCCTAGGAATTTCAGTATCCTGAATCTGGACACCAAAGTGCCTTTAATTAAAATACTTCTCTGAATATATTTTGTTTCTATAGTTTACTGTTTATTTTTAAGCTATTAAAATATGGCAGAAATGGAACCAATGGACATTGAAGTACTTCAAAAGATCTATTATTTCTCAACCCAGTGACTTGCGTTCTGATTTTATTTTATGTATGAGGAAAGC
Organism: Platalea leucorodia; assembly: GCF_965183815.1. Lineage (NCBI taxonomy): Eukaryota > Metazoa > Chordata > Aves > Pelecaniformes > Threskiornithidae > Platalea > Platalea leucorodia. The sequence continues at coordinate 38,430,686 of NC_138830.1, forward strand.
AAGACAAAGTTGGTTTTAGTATCTTATCTACAGATTTGGGAACAGAACTTGACTCTGTCCCCTGAGCTAACTGCTAAAAACACACACTTCCTAAAAAAACCAAAAGCGGAAACAATTCAAACAAGTGGGAGAAAGAAAGGGGGGACTGAAGCAATGATGTGACTTTGAACTTTCAAGTCCCTCAAAGTGCAACTCAGACTGTTGTCAAACATAACTGCACAAAGGCAGGTTGAAAAGGTGTTGGGAAGGTTTGGGATGGCAGTCTGTATTTATCAGTGCTAAGGTTTGTATTTGAATTTTGTATATGTATATCATGTATATTTTATATCATATATAGATATATATGACATAAATTTATATAAGGAATTGTATATATATAAAAATATATATTGCTGAGATTAGGAAAATAAGAACTCTTATCTGGGGTCAGCCCAATGGCCTGTGTAGGCAGATGTCCCGTTTCAAACGGTGGCCGCTATCTGATGACCCAACAAGTGTTTATCCTTCTTAATGGAAAATGAAGTAATTACAAGATGATGCAGCAAATTTTTCTAACCCCATGGAGACAGTTGCTGGCCTACATCCTGATGCATGTGGATTGATATCCTATGCATATGTTTGTCTTGCTGAGAGTTACTTAAAGCTTTGAGGACAGAAAATAACTCCAAGGATCTTGAGCTGAATTCATCCCAGCTGTAACTTGACTAGGAAGAATCTCTTCCAGAGATTAATATTGCCTTTATATATTCAAAAGGTGACTTGTACAGGCAAATGCCCTCCAACAGACTTCTGTGCAATTTCAACTGGAGTTTTTTCATCTTTGGTATGGAAATCTTCACATCTTATGGTGCACCTCTGGGAGCATTTTCTTGCGTAGACTCCTCTGCGAATGCAGGTTTTGGGTAACAGTCAGAGGGTGAGGAACCCACAAGGTTAAATCCCTGTCCTGGCATGCAGAAGGGGTCACCAGTGAATTGGGTCATCCGGGCTTCTCTTTGGGGGTAGAGAGCTGGGGCTTCCCCTCCAGAAGGCTTCACCATTAGTGCATTTCCAGAAGGAAAATATGTTACAGCCCCTTTGTTCATGCTGCAGTGGGCTAGGTGTAGTTTTGCTGAAGTCAGCAGACTTTGGTCTGAACCTGTATGTTTTTGTCTTTCTAGGTATGAATCGTTAAAAGAGCTGAATATTTTATTTTTTTTTTTAATGGGCTCAGTATCTTGGTAAAATAGGGTCATTACCACACAGGAGATCAAGCTCTTTCACCCTCTTGGTCCTTTTTGATCTTGACAAAGGTCAGAAGAGTAAAGGTCTTACTGGGGATAAAAGTCTTAAGAGAAGTTCTTTAGTGGCAATTTTTAATGTTAGTATCTTTTTTTTTTTCCCCCCACTATTGTTGTACAACTCAAGCATGGAGAAGAATAGCTTTAGTTACATTTGGGCCTTTTTATGCAGTCATATACTTGGGAGCAGACCTTGAAAGCTAAATCTTTGTTTTCTGCTGGCTATGTATTTCTTCCAAAGGTCCCAGCTCAAGTGAGTGATATCTTTGTGGCTGCAAAACCCTAAGGGGGACCCCTGCATACACTCAGAAATACAATTGCAAAAAGCTCATTCCTTTATACAACGGATTACTTTTAGATTTACTTCGATGTGATCTGTACAGATTCCCTTCATCTAAGGGGAGGTCTGATTCTCTTAGCTGACTTATGCAGCCACACACCAAGGAGAGCCTTATTTTGTGGAAGCCAAATCTCATTAATGGCAATCTGCTGCCCATCTTTTAATTAGCCAAAGAATCGGTGACATTTCACAACCACAGCAGTGGCAATAAAGTAGCATTGTAATATAAAATAAGGTGAAGCATCCACCAGAATTGAAAGCCTCCATTTATCTACATTAGTCTACTGACTGGATTCTCATTTCATATGGGGAATCGATGTATCTATTTTTATTATGTCACAAATACACAAAAAGCTAATCTTTTTAACTTCTGAAGTATCTTCAGAGTTAGCTAACTTGGAGATTTGGAAATGATACAGATTTCAAAGGAAGTGGGAAACCTTATTCTACAGTCTGCATTCCTTGGGTATGATGTAAATACTAACTGATCTTTTAATGAAGCCATGAACCTTCAGAAGATTTATCAAAATAATCCCAATGTTTAAAGTTTAAAGCCACTACCTTTTTTGGCAGAATTTTCAGTCCCATACACTGTGGGTATGCATGGCTTGCCTATTAACTTAATTACAAATGTTGTGGCATATTTTTCCTATTTGTGTGTGGATTTTATAGGTGCAGGAAAAATTGTATTATTTAGATTGTATACTGCTTGGTATAAGGGCTTCTCTCCCTTGCGGTTTATGCAACACTGTGTTCTATAGGGATTCATAAACAATTTGTGCTGCAATCATTTTCCACTTATTTTTCTTTCTTTTATAGAATACATTTTATGCTGCACTTTCAGCATATGTCTCTGTGATTCAGTAAACTTACCTAGTCCAGACTCGATACTTACATTTTCCTTCCCCATAATGGTAAAGGGCATATAAAATGCATGAGACAAAGTAAGCTCATTCTAAAGATATGGATTAAAATTGAAACTGCACTTAGAAATTTGAAAAATTGAATGAGGAGTTTTGAGTTGGGGACAGTCATCTGTGATATAGAGCAAATATCAAAGACTGTCAAAAAGTTCAGAGCACTGTGATAGCAGCACTAACCAATGCCACTGCCCTACTTGTTTGCAATCAATTGCTACTGAAGAAAATTGTTTATTTTGCCTACCGTTAACTCTGTAAGTCTTTTACTGTGAGCAGCACAGAATAAAATGTACTTAGAAACAGGACAAATTTAAGTCAGTGGCAAGTGCTCTTATCCTGAGATGTGAAACAAGGACTGCAGGAGGAACACTACCCTTTCACAGGTGTTTTCCATGAACAATAAACAATGAACAAACATACCATTAATGGGATTGAGAGCTCTGACGCTAGTAATAAATCCAGTGCTAAAAGCATCTGAACTGGGATGCTGGGAGTATTATGGTAATTCATATTACTGCTACTGTGGTTCACCTGTGTTTACAGTATGGGTAGAATAGTTACTCTTCCTGAATTTTTGGCTCGCCCTAAAATACAATAATGAAGAGAGATCTTCATTTTGGAAAATTGTAAAGGTAATTTATGGACTGAAGACATGCGTTTCCTTAGAGTTTGAAGGTGCTTTATATGATGAAACCTCTGAATCTTTCCTGCTTAGCATCCATCTTTCACAAAAAGACAGGTATAGCCATGACAATCGGGTATTCTGGGATACAACTCCATAATAGAAATTTTGCATCATCCTTTTGAACTTTGCTTTGTACCTAATTAAAAAAAAAAAAAAAAAAAAAAAGACATTAGATGGCAAAGATATACATTACAAACTAAATAAAGTATCACGAGACAAAAACATTTGCTAAAAGCATTGCATTTTGAAAGTGTTTATGGTACTAGACTGACAGCTGTGGTTCTTCTTGGTTGTGTGACTGCACTCGACTTGTAAGGAAATCTTATTTTGTTCCCTTTACAGGAATTAAAAGGAAACCGAGGCTACTAGAAGAGCTATAGGAAGAGTTAGGTCTGAAGGCCAGCTAGTCCCCAAGAGTGGCTAGGTCTAGTTATAGAAAGGCAAGTGATAGAAAACACTGGAGAGACAGCACTCAGTTATATGCTGTTGCTTTATTTACTGTTGCATTTGGATATAAGTGTTGGTTTTAGTATGGGTGGACAATAAAGGCTGGCTTGTACAGAAGAGAAACTTCTTGGAAAGGGAACTAAAGCTCAGTTCAGCTGTCTCTGGGCATGACAAAGATGGGTGCTGAGCTGAAGACGTGCATGCTGGTATAATCCAAGTTTTTCTCCAGTCACCAGAGTTAGCATTGTTCCATTAAAAGTATCCCAGAATGGCAGTCATCATCTTTAATTGAATGCTGTAGTTTATGACACCAAAGTCATTGAAGCAATTGCTTTTCTGGCTTATGACTGTGATCAAAATCTCCTTTCTTTTCTCAAGTCAAATATACACATGGACAACTATTAAGTTTGCCTGTGTCAAGCTCTTGCCAATACGGTTAAAGCAGCCAGGCCACAACGTCAAGCAAAGACTAGTTACTCAGGGTAATTCCTTTAAACTATCATCATAACGTCTGTTCTTTTTTTGTAAAGTTCAGGCCTAAACAGGCATGTTCTCATTAGATTTGTCAGGTGTGTGTTGAGACACAGAGAATGGTAAAGTTTGCAATGAAAACAGGGTATTTCCCCGTGCACACACTTCTGTTGCATGTCCTACATGCTATAGCGTGGTATCGTCTTCCAGAGAGTTACCTCTGATGGACAGGATTAGGGGAAATCCTTGTTTCTTTGGTGATTTTCAAATACTATCAGACAATGATGCCAACTAAGAGTGAATTAATGAGATATTGGAGCCTGGCAAGTAGAAAGTGGCTTTAAATAACCCTGATTAGCCTTTTCTCAGTTCCTTAGAGCGCAGGCAAGGTTTGAACAACAACAAAGACCCCACACTCACACTTTTTATTAGTTTGGTGGAAAAAGAGTGTGCTTTTCAGAGGGTGTTAATTAAAAGATTTAGGCTCCATTCACACTGCCCATATCCCTTGTTTCATCTTTCCCTCCTTTTTGTGTAGTTTGTTTGCAATGTGAGAGGTAGAACTGCTGTTATGACAGATAATGTTGACTTTTAAAGAGTTCGCTCAGATCTTATCTGTGAGAAAAATATAAGCCCTAATTGAGCATACGAGTTTCACTTTTTACACGATGGCTTCATTAGACGTGAACTTTTATTTTAAGTAATTTAATGTCTTTCACTCTTTTCAAAACACATTTTCACCTCTTTTCTGTCTTTCTCAAGGGATGTCTCCCCTACATCTTTGTAGTTGCTACATTTTGCCTTTTCAATGAATAAATAAACTAAAAATCTTCAAACCCTTTAATCATAAAGTTGTACTTTTATAAATCTTAAGCATATTAAAATCATCGCATCAGCCTCTTCTTGTTATATGAAATTCATAGTGTACAGACCATGGCATAGACAAGAAATTTTTCAGAACCTGAGAAACATATATAAATGTATTTTAAGTAGTTAAAACTCAAGTAAATTATTTAATCACAAAATTATCTGCTGTATTTCAGGACTATTTTAAAATAATATTTACATGTACAATCCCATATCTTTTTCCCAAAGGAGACAGACTGATATTTATTTGTCTGATTCAGCCAAAAAGTCTCAGGTTACCAAAGATACCCCAAACAAAAATGTGGAAACAGGAGAAAATAGAAAACTCGGATTATTTTTGGTGACGGTCAAATTCTGAATCTGAATTGTAGTCAATAAAATGACAGGGATACGAGTGGATGAAAAATAGATTAGATTTCACCATAATTTCTGGCTAACAAATTTGTTTCTTTTAAGACTATATTTTGGATATGTGTGAAGCATCTCTAATTCTACTGTGAAAGTCATCATACATGTAAAGAACATGACTTGGTGCTGAGAAAAATCCTTTGTACTTACCTCTAAAAGGATATTATACAAAATGAGATGTAAAAATCTAAATGAGAGCTCGTTCTTTCTTGGGAAGTGTATATGCTGGGTACAAGAATGCTCTACTACAGTGAAATATGTAGTCCCTCTCTAATAGCTTTGAAATACTTTTCATAAAATTGTTTGATCTTGCCTCTCAGTATGGGAAGGTGAAGATACCGGTGGGGCATTCAGGTGGGAGAGAGGGAATCCTGTTTTTTTATAGAAAGCTAATAGTTATATTGCTGGATGCTTTCACTGGCAAAGCATCTACAGCATACTTTAAAAAAGAAAAAAAAAAGAAAAGGGGGATTGCTGCTTGTTAATGGACTCTGCTATTTTACAGCACTGTAGTCAAGCAGCCACCTACAGTTCATCCTTATGTTAATACTAACGTTACCAATTTTAACATTATATGCCTCTTTCCACCGGCCCCTGTTGGAACCAACAGCCTACGGCAAGTGCTGTACTGTCTTTTACTTAATTGCTTCTTAAAGCTAACAGTGAATTACATTAAGTGTAATTTCATTGTCGTTGGATCTTGGTGAGTTTGAGGTGGCACGTTTGCCATGGGAGTTCTTTTTCTCTGGTTCAGTGGCTATATCCGGGTGGGATGCATTTCTCCTGGAGTAATCCAGGAGAATCTTTCCTTTGAAGAGGAACAGATGTAGATTTACATATCTGGAGGTCTCTGGCCTCTGATGAGATTAGTTGGTGTTTTTAAACCCTACTGGAAGGTGCATATTTAATAAATGCCTAAAGCAAGCCTGTGTGAAATGGCTGGGCCCTGGGAGACTTTGAATGAGAGGAGAGGAGGAGATGTCAAGTTGCACATTGTGGTACCATCATAATCACTGCTGAAAATAGGCCAACACTTGAAATAACAGATTCAGATGCTGCTGTAAAATAGTAAAGAAGAAATGGACAAGGGGAACCGCCTCAAGAGCCTTTACGTTTAAGTATCAGCTGATCGGTTTGTTTCTAATTTCCTAATAGTCAGAGAGAGATGAAAATGCACAGGTTTAAAAGCTGGCAACCCTCCCTGCCCCCTGCCAAATAATCTGTGCTTTTCTGCCATGCTTATTTGAGGTAACTGCATGCCTTGCCATAGAAATTAGTATTTTTGCTTTGCTGAAAGAGTGTATTTTGAGATGGAGGGGAAGGGCTTGTGGTAAAACTGGAGATTAAATAAACTTCCATGAGAAAGACTAAGCTTATTTGACAGCAGCCTTTCTTTTCTTTTAAATAGAAAATAAGTGTGAAACAGAAGTTAAAAATTCTACGTCAAACATTTCTTTTGGTGTGCTGTTCCTCTTGATATGGCGATGGCATATATGATACCATGGTAAAACTACAGTAACACATTCTTGTTATTGCTATTTTGGACCCAGATCCCGCAATGATTTTTGCATTGTACTCACAGCATTTGAAATTGTGCAGGGCTTGTAAATACATTATAATTGCATCCCCCTTCCTTTCCTTTCACCTCCTTTCAGTTTGTCACAAGATTTTTGTTTTGTTTGTTTGTTTCTTAGAAGCTCACCATTTGTGTCATACTCTGCTGACTGTCTGTTCCCACCCATGTTGCACAGCAGGTTGTGTAATACCGTTGCCTGAAACCTGTAATGTTCTGGCGGAGCTGATACCCAGCCACCTTCATCTCCTACAGCATTCTGCCTCTGCTACCCTAGCACTGACAACATCCCTCTTTCATGCTGTATGCGACTACACCCTGTCAGGCAGCTCTCTTCTTCCACACTGTGTCCCACCGTCACCTACAATGTCATCTGCTCCCTCCTGTCATGTAGAGCACGAATCCTTTCCTGCTCGTGCCTACAGCATTAGCCTGCTGCTGTCACCTACACCGCTCATTTGCCACACCTTTTCACTTGCGTAACGCGCCCTTGTATTCACTCCTGTCCCTACCATCCTGCGCAGATTCGTGTGCTGTCCTCTGTCATCTGCATCTAGCATTTGCCTCTGTATTGCCACTAAAATGTCAGTGCAGATTAAAATTTCTTGGGCTTGGGGTGTTTTATTATTTAAGGAGGCCTTGCAAAAGCTAGATGCCATAGTGACAGGGGCAGCAGCCTTATCCGAGGTACACGCAGGTCTCAAATAAAGCCTGTAAGCGACAGTGTTAATCCCTCACGTGAAAGGGCAAAAAGCTAAAAGAATACAAGACTCTGCTGAGATTAACAGAGAAACAAACAGAGACCAGCGTAACAAAAGAAGGTGCTCAGATCTGCAGATAAGGAGCTTTCAGAGGCCTCTGGGCAAGGACCCTATTTAACTCCCTGTGGAGCACCAAAGGCTCTGCAGGGCTCAGGGAGAGAGCAGCAGGGAGAGATGAAACAGCAAGAGTTAAGACAAGACGACTATTCCCTAACTGAACTGCATTTTTCAACTTCTAGCTAAATTTTATTGTGCGGTTAGAACTAGTTCCTGTTCTGGACCTAGTTTAATTTCATTCTGGAAAAGCTACCATCTACTATGCAGACATACTATTATTACTTTCCAGCATCTAGTGATAATTGCCCAGATGGGTACAAACAATGTTTTATTGTTACTTTTGTTTGGTCAAAGTTAGGAGAGGGGCTGCTTGCCATCAGGCTCGGAGCAGGAAAGCAGTTTATAGTGTTTGCAAGCGGTATCTTTGCCAGTGATGATGAAAGCAACATAAAATTGCTTTCGGGGGAAATTTACTCTTGGGTTGATGCTCAGCCCAAGGCCTATATATCACTTGTGTCCTTTTAAGCTTTAGTCTTGAGGCCCAAGTGAGACTGATGGTGCGCTGGTGTAGACTTTGTGCAGTGGAAAATATTGCTCTGGGGGTTCAATTCTTGGCTATTTTTCAGGCAAAACTCCCAATTGTTTTCAATGTGCAAATACCACAAAGGCCCTATTTTGAGTTCTCTCTCATTAGATTGCAAAACTGTTTCAATTATATCCTATGGATTTCACAGGCATGTAACTTCCTGAACACCCACATCGAGGAAAGAAAGGTTTCATGTTTGGATCTCTGTTTTGCTAACATACCAGCAAACAAAACCCCACAGGACCACATAGGACAGCTACAATATGAGTATTATTCTAAGAAATAGTCAACATTTGTCAGCCCTGACCACATGGTGACATCTGAATTTAGCACACTTTTCCCTGTCCTTGGAATGAAAAGATACCTAGGGAAAGCTCAGTTAGTAAATGATTGTTGACTTTGACTTTTTTCTAAACTTTCTTCTTATGAACAGCTTACCAGGCAGAAAACAAAAAAACAACTCTGAGATAAAAGTAAATATAAAATTAAACAAAGTAACTAGGAGAAGAAATTAAAAAGACTCTCTTACCAGCATGGTGGTACTAGATTGCCTGCTAGATAGAAAAACAGCATAAATAAATACTGGATTGGAAAACAGTGGCATTGATAGTACCTGTCAAATGGACTATGCAGCAATGGGTACACAGGGTGGTAAAACACTCCCATGGTATCTGATCTCCTCTATAGCTATGCTAATAATTTGCTTAAGTACTTCAAGAGATCTGAACCAGTATTGTATTCAAAACGTCATTCATTTTAGGGGTGATTAGACAAGTTCCTGTTCTGGAGATGCGACTCTATTACCAGACATTAGACTTCGGATAGAAATCCCAGTGGCCCTAGTGCAGCTCTCTTTGTACATAATCAGATGCTCTTTTTCTTCTCCTCTGCAAATTGTTAAATACTCGTACGTGCAGCATATCTATAGGCTTTCTTGACTTCTGGCAAGCTTGTGTGAAGTCAAAATGTGTTCCCTTGTTGGTACGCCTGCGTGCTGTCCTTGCACTGTGGGCTGCCCACTCCGGCTCCCAGTTCCATGCACCTCTGCTCATATGTCTTTGTCAGTTCATCCTGACCCAAATGACAGGAGCCCCTTTTTTATCTACGGCACTTCACATGACTGCTCTCGTCACTATTAATGGTTTTAATTTTTTGCTGTCTTTTTCCACTTTAACCCTGCTTTGAAAGCCTATTCCATCTCCTTGCCGATTGCTATGGGACAAGGACCAGCAGCCATACAGGAGGTACTTTCCATAAGCCTTTTATTTTTCAGAACTTTTCTACCTTTTTGTCTGCACTGGGGCTTTTTACCTTATCAGACAAAATAACTCTTCCATAACCCATCTCTCAGTGTGCTAAGGTTGATTCCTTACTCTCTTTTCATATATAGTCCATAGTTTTGGGGAGTTATTTTGCCCATTCAGGCTCTTCCATCTGTTTTCAGGAGTCCAACCTTCACGGACTCCTTTTCAGGTTCTTTAGTGCTATTTTTGGCACTAGTCACAACCAAAGAGGTCTGTGTTATAGATGGTCCCAGATCATTCCCTCTCCAGTATTGCTGAAAGCAATTTGGTGGACAAGCTGCTCTTCCTTTCCTCTGTCAGAAGAGCAGTGTTATTTCCCCCTCTTTATTTCAGGGAAGTATAATTTTTCCAGATTTTTATCCTGGCCCTTTTTATTCCTGCAGCTAGATTACTCTCTCTTGATAACATTGAAAAGAAAAGTAGTTGCCTGTCACCATTTTCTTCTGTAGCTTTATTTCTTAAGATAACAAAGAAGTAAATGTTGATAGAATATTTAACTTGCAAGATTTGCTTTTTGGAAACTTCTGAATTGCAACAGTTAAAAGTTTCTACTTAAGTTATCCTGGCCTTGTTTCTTATCTCTAGTATTTCTAGCTCTTCTTTTGTTATGTGTAAGCAATGCTGTCTTGTTCCTCGTTAGCAGCGCATACCATGGGTCTGAAGAATGATGTGGCTGAATGAATTTTGCCAGAGCAGCTTCTTTTTTTGATATTTCTTGTCTGTCTTTAGCTTTTTATTAGGCCATAACTATTGCATTTAATATTCTTATGTCCCATTACTAGAGAATGCTCTGCTCTCTGTATGCTGTCCTGCTGACATTTCCTTGGGATGCTCCTTAATCAGATCACTATGACTTATGGCAGCATAAGATACTGATTTTTCCCTGAATTTGTTTCATAAGTTGTAAAATTTTTACTTTATCAAAAGTTTTACTTTTAAAAATGTTTTTTTTTTTTTCCCTTCGTGTCTTGCCCTTTTCTCACTTTTAAATTCTTTGTTGGTTGTAATTAGGCTCTCTCCAGCTTTGCAGAATTTTTAAATGAAAAAGCCACTTTTGCTTGTACTCAACATGACACAGTGCGCAGTTCCTGTGAATTTATCATGTGCCTTACTTGTGAAATCACCACGTGTCTGTCTAAATTAACCCTTCTTATCAGTAGCTATTCTCTGAAAATATGTACCTAAATATGTCCAAAACACACACAATATGGTGTGTTTTACAGTCTTTTACAATGAAATCTCTATTATTCTCTTTGAAAATTGTCTACAAATATAGCCTTTTGCATTCCTCACTGCAGATTACCTCTCCCTTGCCCCAGACCAGGTGTTCACCTTGACTGTGCCCAGCAGTGAGGCGATGGGAGGTCCCTTCCCTACAACTGCCCATGGAGGCAGGTGAACCAAGACATGACAGCCCCATTCAGGACCGCGCTATGTATTTCTGTGAGAAGCATGTCTGGTTCTGCCAGCTGAAAATCTCACGTACTGGAGCTTAAGGATGCTTTCTCAGTCCTGCGCTCTGGTGCAAAATGCAATCTGAATTTCCATGGAAAAGCACCAGAGTCATAGATTTCTCCTTCATACCTGCCTTCAGACTGGCCTCCTCTGTTGCCTGGGGCCTGGTTAGGTCTATGTACTTAAGAGTTTGGGAGGAACAGTGTGATTTTATAATTATTCCACCTAAACTTTAACTCCAGTTATACAGTCTGGTCTATTATTTTCTTGCTTACAAGGTGGTGGTGAACTTGATCTGTATCAGTATAGTAATGAATATTATCTGTTTGTATTACATATGCGTATTGGCTTTCTTTGTCCTCAAAGTGGGACATAGAACAAGGCACTTCCTTGTGCTGAAACTGAATGAGTGCCAGGTCTTCCACCTAATTCTTGAAACAATTCCTCTTGCCCCCCCCCCCCCCCTTTTTTTTTTAATTTGCCATTTTGGTTCTTAGTAAACAAAAGAAAAAGTGTGAATTTCAACTTTAAAAAGAAAGGATTTGTTTCTCTCTTTGATTAAAAAAAATAAAAAGGAAGGAAAGAGTAAAATAAAATAAACTTCTTATAGAGCTTCAAAAATATTTTTCATTACCTGTGAAACAAAAATGTAGAAAACAGTATTTTGGTTAAGCTGTTTATCCCATTTTTACTGATAAGCAACCCCTCTTCCTAGTGTCAGCTTACGCTGTTATTATTTAGTAAGTGCCCATGTGTGGGCCACTGAGCTGCTTCGTTCTTGTTTTTTACATCCTACAGAAATTACTATTAATTGAAAAAATGAACATTAATTTATGGAAACTCTTTTCAGCTGTCTCATTTTGTTTTGCTTGCATTCCTTTTTTTTTCTGTCAGTCTGCTTTCTAAAGCATCTATTTCCTTATGTTGAGTTGTTGAGCTGCTTTTTTTTTTGTTTTTAACATTTTGCTCTGAAAGATATGGAAATTATCTGAGGTCTCTAATTAGAAAGCCCCTTGTTTTGTAGTTACTGAAATCATGTACAAATCGTGACTAGTTCCATAGCAGTCAGTGGCAAAAGTCCTGTCAGCCAGAGCTACACAGAGAATTTATAAAATAGCTGTCAAAAATAAATACATAGAGTAACTTCAGTTGGGGAGTAGAAGGGAAGTGTTTGTGCTTTCTGTAAAACCAGTTGAAGTTTATTTTGTGATTATAGTGGGGACAGGATTGGGCCTGAAGATCATAAAATGAGATCGTTGCTATTAGCTATGAAATCTGCAGTGAATCATATTGTCAAAGACACACAAGTCCTTTTCTGTTCTTCCTGCTGGAGACCTGTGCTGCTCAGGTGCCCACCGCCAAGAGCTAGCCACAGTTCCCACCCCACAGCTGTTACCTGCAGCCTCACTAACCTGTTCTGCTGTTATACTCAGAAGACCTGCCTCATGTAAATCAGGAAAAACATCTGGAAATTATGTTTCAGCAGCCATGATTCAGAGTACCCTCTGAAAGCAGAACAAACAGGAGCAAATTGACAGCATGGCAAGAGAAGTGACATCAATCCTGAGGGAAGGTGGCAGTGCTGTGATGAGTGCCTGCCTGATGTGCAGGTCTCTGGGCACCCAAGTTTTGGAAGACACTGGAAACTTTTCAAGGCCTGTAACTAAACCAGTGCTTAAAGCTTGCATGGTCTTTATCCACCCCCCTGCCTTACCTGTCTGGGTGGCAGGATGCCCCTGTGCAGGTGGTTGTTCTGGGGTGTAGACGTGCTGTTGCAAATTCTCTCTCTGCAAGTGCCATTTCTTCTTGTGGAGATTGCTTAAATTGCTTCATGGTGATAGTTCAAAGGATGAGCTCTCTCTGCTGATTTACTTTTAAAGTTTATCTGTGAACAAGATGTTTAGTAAAAATGGAAAAGCAGAAGTGTTTGGTCTATTAATAAGGTCACCAATACTTGAATGAAATTCACTCGAATGCAAAACTGTCAAAAGAGCAATGAATCTTTTAAGGCTTCTAAATAGGTCTTGAGCTCTATTTGCATACATCTTTATGGAAAATATGAAGTTCCATGCAATTACAAGCCACATTATGGAAACTGTACCTGAATAAATGGTATGTGAAAAGTAGTACTGGTTGCCATCTTCCAAAGTGTTTGCAATTTTAATCCAACCCAGATGTCTTGGGTTCATGAAAGGTAATTTTATATTCAGTTATATGAGTAAATGCAACTTAATCATATTTGCATTGAATTAATTCAAACATCCAACAATCTTTGCTCCTCAAAAGAAGAGAGAACAGTGCTGACTATTTGCAGGCTTAGAGTTAGGAAACCCTTAAATTGAAGGCAGAGATATTAGAGTTGGAGCTACCTGGAACAGTACATGGATAACCTCTCCTCATGTTTCCCATCTTGTTTTTCACACAAACAACTTTGACTGGAGTGATGTCCAAGAATGAACTACAAGAATGGCATTCAAAGTTGAAATGCAGATTTTATGCAGGCTTTTTTTTTTTTTTTTTCCTTTCTTTGTGGAAACTCCCTCTATAAGTTTTAACCTACACATCCTTCCTATATTGGCTTTGGATGTAGCTTGGAAGCCTGTTTGTGTACCTCTTTGTTTGAAAGATTGTAGTGGGAGGATATGCTGGGTAAAAAGTAAATTGTTTCCAAGTGCTGTGCGGACAGTAGTTCACGAATTCGTTCTGCAACAGAATAGCTGTTAGTACCTATGAATCCATACCACGCTTAAATGAAAGGATATAAAATCTATAAAAATGCAAAAGCAAGATATATCTTATTCTCATAGTTTATATTCTGTTTTCATGATTAGCTCCGTAAACAATTACAAATGCAATGGAGACTTATAAAGATATATAAACCTGAAGTAACCGAAATATGCAAATCTGTCTACCTGTTAATGCATGGGCATTATTTTTCTAATTTTATGTTAAATAGCATGTATATAATTGAAGTCCTAAGTATCTTTAATATAGTATTGGTAAGAAGTTCTATTTAGTCATTTTTCTGCCACTGTTTTGTATTTCAGTGTTAGTTTGGTGTGCTTTGTCAGTGATCCACCTGTACTGTAATTCAGGTAAAGAATAGCCAAGCTTTCATTTAGTCACAAAACACAGAAGATTTCCTGCCGCTGCCATCTCCACTCCAGTGCGAGGAGATGCTGGAGCTCTTCTGCCTATTTGAGTTGTACTGTTTTTCCAGAAAACAAGTTTGTTAGGTTCCAGGAATGAATGAGTTAAAGGCAGCATTTGGATCAGTGTTGTGAAACTATATATTATCTATTGTATTTCCTTGGCCTTAAGTGGATTCTAGCATGGGATGAATTAGGTTGGCTAGATATTTTCTGCTGACTGTGATATCCCTGTTGAGCAGCTTTCCCAGTACGAATATATTTGGCCCTTCCTTTTTTTCCCCACAAGCTATATCCCTGTATAAAAACAGCTTTATCTCTAAAGAGCAAATAACACCCAGTGCTCATAACAGATGCCAAGAAATGTTTCTGTTTTGATTTTTGAAAATAAAAATTCAACTGTGTTCAATAAAATTCAGAAGCCGTTTTCCTCTGTGGAAATTAAAGGAATCCAAGGAAGTCTAGGAAGATAGCGGCCTTCCTAATTAAAGCGGTAGCAACTGCAGGAATCCGGTTTTTACAACCACCTCTATCTCACTGTGCTGAGAACAAAGGAGTCCTCCATTAATATTTTATTTTGTCTTTTCTTCCACTATAACAATGCTCTATGTTCTGTGAGAGCCCTGGAAAGACATGCAGAGCTATGTTAATTATGGTTTAAATAATTGACACTCTGATTGTGTTGTACTTTCCGAATTGTATGTGGCGTGTCACTGGTTCTACATATAATTACATCTATTCACTGCCATAATTTTTCCTACTTACATCACAGTATACAGCAGTCTACATTGCAAAATTGTATGCAGTAACTAATAGTGTCTTCACCAAATGACCTTTGTTTTTAAACACATGAAGTGTGTATAGCAGTGGAGGTCTGATTGCCATCAGAGCTAATGCATGCATCCAGGAAGATCTATTATGAACCAGTTAATGTCAGGGGAGTTGGGAGTCTGCATCAGAAGCACACTTGGAGTCTAAAGAGTGGGTATCAGGAAATTTCCAGTGTGGTCTGATGGTAATTCCTTATTTAACATTGCATCTAGCTTTTCAGCTTCTGGGAACCCAGATATTTATTATTTGCTGTTTTATAGATTTGTGCACAAACTACTGGGATTATTAAGTGCGGCCAGCTAAATTACATACAGTACCGTGCAACAACGTAAACAAGCTTTCAAGACTCATCTTCAGGTGTTGACTGAGTCATTCTGAAAGCTTGAGTGTATGTACATGTTCGGAGAGTAAGTAACCAGCTACTTCTTGGAGTACCTCATTAGTTGACATGACTGATGCACAGCCATTACCAGTTCAGTGTTTGTCCAGTAAGCAGCTAACTTGAAAATTAAACCCTATCCCTTATGATGCAGCCTTAATGAACTAAAAAAATATTTATGGCTTCTTTGAAAACCTACATCCTTAGGTGTGATTGCAAGTGCATGCATTTGCTCGGAAATAGTGAGAGTAACTCCCTGCTAAAATGTACACACTTTGGAGTTTGTTTCTGTCTGCTTTGCATGTTCGTTCTGCTGCTTGTGAATAACCTTCTGCCCAACTGGAGCTGATAAAGGGAGAAGGATTAATATTTGGAAAGGCTACAAGCACAAGTTATCCTCAGGCAACCTGGAAGGTTTACAGCGATAACCACTCTGTAACAATTGCCCCTATCCGTGTCCTTACTTCCCAGTAAAAGTGAGGTGGCTTTACCCCTCAGCGAAGGTGGCGAGATATGCTACTTCATGTTTACTGTGGAATAAGGATACGTGCAGAAGAAGTTACTGCAGAGTAGCTGGTATGCTTATAAATCCACACCTTAACATTGTAGTAACTTGTCTATAGAACCAAACCTTTAATGTGTTTATGATTCATGTCCTAGTAATGATTAACTGAAAATGGTAATATAGAGAGGATCAGTAGAAACTGGTTTTGGACCACCAATGACTTTCAGGGTCTGTTCAAAATAATTGTAAAGGACTCAGTAAGGTCAGCATGTACTTCAGAGTCTTCTGGAATTTGGAGTCTTTGACAGTGAGTGCTTGTTGTTCAATTTTGATGAATGGGTAGAGGAATGATATTGTGTCCGTATCAGATACACCTTCAGAAAAGTAGGGAACTTTTGGGTGTTCCTAGCTAAGTATATTTTTAAAAAATTTTAAACAGAAAAAAATTAAAACCACTACAGTTTACGTCGTACATAACAAACATGATGGTAAAGTCCTGGAAGTACTGGAGGGTGGAAATATTTGTAGTAGAAATAGCCATTATTGTATTTTTAAAAAGGACTAAATATTGCTTCTTCCCATTTGGCCTGGAAGCTTATTCAAAATGTAGGAAAATCAGGAATTGTAACCATTTATGTGAAGCAATAACATGTTGAACGCTATAGGGATAAAAAAAGTTTTCTGTGACAGAGAACACTGGGAGCAGTTATCTAAAAGTACTTTGGAAGGTGGATCTCGTGATATTAGGCTAGATACATGATACATCCCAGAAACCTGAAAATTTTACCAGATGAGAGAAGAGAAATGGAAAGGCATTCTCTAGAAATGTCAGATGGGATTTTCAGAAGTATTTAACAATTGTCTGTGTCTGGTTTAGCTTGGAAAGCTGTCCCTATTTATGGCATCACCTGAACATGTGGTTCTAGGCTGCTGATGCTGAAGGAGCACAAGTGTTACAGGAAGGTGAGCATCCCACGTATGAATGGGCTTAGGAATGTGCAGAAATGCTTTGTCTGAATTAAGGACCCTGTTTAGAGGTTTCCACACCTTGGCAGAGGTTGAAAAAGTTCATCTTGAAAATAAGGAACTGATTTTTACACTGATTTTTTTTTTGTGTGTGTGTGTTTGTTTTAAAAGTAATGCTAGTCATACTAGCAATTGTTGAACATTAAAAAAGCATAGATAGAAAATACTGTTCTTATTTTCCTATGCTGTGTTAAGAGTTCAGGAGTTTTTATCTGAAAATGCTTTGTGTAGGTTTACACTTAGGAAAGCAACGAATGCTTTTAAACAACACAGACAATTGTGTGGAGGCACAAGAGAAATGATGCTGGATTGAAAATATATAGAAGGTTTTTTTGTATTTTAGAAGTTTAGTACACATGATTAAAAATTTTAGAATGAGAACTTGACAGAGCTTGCTCATATCAAAAATCACTGTAAAACTGCAGTGTAAATTGAAAAAAGCCATCTTGCTTGCTTATCAGGGATAAGTATAAGTCTTATTTTCATCTTGTTTTCCCTTATTCCTTGGTGTCATTACCAAAACATGTATTTCAGTGCATTAGAAAATGTAATTTGAGTCAACTGATACCTGAATCAGTTCTGGGATATATGTAATTTCCTGTGATGTTGAAGAGAGAGAATTGATTTCAAATGTATATTTTTGGATTAAGGTGAAGGGATCAAATAGGAACCTAACTCTTATGTCTGATGATTGAATTTGACTTGCCATACTATCAGAGCAGAATCCTGTAGAATCGTACCTGTGACATATAAATGCCATGTGTTTATTAATTTTGTCCCATTAAGGAGAGCTGGGTGGCAAAGTGGTGAATCAATAACAATCAGTATTTATGACACACACAAAGGCATTATCAGAAATTTCTGAGAAGCTGTTTCCCTATATGCTTCCCCATATTTTGTACTTAAGGATAATAACTCTTAGTACCTGATCCAACTATAGCACAGAACATGGAAGGAACTTCTCACTCACTGACTGCTCAAATGCTGAAAACTCCTGATATGCTTCGTGTCCTGGCTGGCTTTCCTGGGGAACTGGCCTGAGTTGTCAAATCATTGCAATATGTCGCAGTTCTTGCCACTGTCATATTCTGCGATTGATACTTGCCAGTGTTTGTTTGAAAAGATGATCACAGAATCTATGAAATATTCTATATGGCTTAATTTTTGTTTTAGTAAGTTATTTAGTATTTTCTGGAGCAGAGTCTATGTTTGAGACCTAAATCTAAGCCGACCTAAATCTAAGCCGATCTAACTCATGCTCTAGGTTGGGCTTTGCTGTGCAATGGAGGTTGAAGGCCACTGCAAAATTTTCTTTCAGGTGAATTCAGATCACAAATCCATATGGTTAGACCCTATAAATTTCAAAACTTGTGATTTTTCTTTTACATCTGGTTTCCCAAGGAAATTATATACTTTTTTGTCTGCGTGTTTTTCACTAATAATTTTTGAACCATTTTGCTCGTTACGTTTGGCAGAAAAATAAAGCCTGTAATATTAAGTTTCATGAACATAGGTGGCCCAGCAGCCAGATCCTACTAATGCCTTTGCTCCAGAGAGGTGAAGTACCTCTTCTAGGCAACAGAGATTTTGCACCAAAAATGATGGAAATAAGAACTCGTGGGCAGAAACGTACATGATGTGGAAATCGGTTACAAAATAATTCCATAAACAGCAAAACTCATTTCGTGAAAAATCTGAACTTGTTGGGCAGAAACATAGTTCTATGTGCTAGCTTTCTGTAGGACCTGAGAAAGTTATATGCACTAGGATCTAATTCTCACAGATATTTCTGTATTCAAATTATACTTTAAAATAGTTTAGAGTTAATAGTCTGGACATGTGAACATGTTCTCTACCACTAGTGTGCACGTGTGTATTTACATTTGCATTTATTGCTTATATTGTAATATTTGTATATTCTACATGTTTCATGTAGAAATATTTTATGAATGTGGTTTCTTATTTGCTACATGTCTCAAGTCTGTAAATGTATTATAAATATTGTCCATCTGGATTCAATAGTGTAGTCTTTTAGGGGAACAAACTTACCTTTCTCCTTTCCGCTTTTCCCACATCCTCCTCAGCCTAGATAACACCAGTCATGATTCAGAAAGTATATGAGCAGCAAAGTACTCTCCAGAATTATCAGCTGATCACAGGTGTTCTTTGATGTGTCTTTAGTACTCAGTATTTTCGAAGAGGCTAATAATATAGCGATAGCCTAGGCTGTGGATACTTGAAAGAAGCATGGTCTTCATTTAGTGCATTCTGCGAAAATCAGGCTTATATCAAGGATAGGTCTTTGGGTTGCAGAATAAATGTGGCTTTTAAAAATTCTAGAATGTGTTTATAATCTGATCATGATATAGTAATTTTATTCATATTCCAGCATCCACTGTGGATGTTTGACTCCCATATGTTCATATCAATTAATACTTTAAAGCAAATTTTCCACACACATCTTTCCGTACAGTTATAATCAGAGCAATACTGAATTTCCTGAGTTTAGCTGTCCCCTTCTTTAAAAGGATTAAGTTTTATTGAGGTTCAAATGAGTAACCGATGAGCTCTCGTTTGCTAGAGGCTTAAATGGAAAGCCTTCTAGACCAGCTTGGTATCTTTGCAAGTCCTGAAAATGTTTCTTTCTATTCACTCAAATGTACTTTTCAGCATTTATTGTGAACATGCAAACATTTTCTAGTTATATTGTTTTAATGGAGAAGCAGCCATGAATGATGTAATTCTACATTGTCATTTTCGTTTTCTATGCAGCTGTTGCAAAATTAAAAAGCTGTAAAGTTACAAATGGCTTCATATGAAGCAATACGCAGCATGGAATTTCCTGCTGGTGGTTAAAATAATACAATTACTTTTAACAGATGAAAACAGTTAAGGGTCCAAAGCAGGTCCCTATTTAAAAAAAGAAAAACCCTTTCTTCTGGAAGTGTCCTTTTAAAACAGTTGCTTGAAAACAAGGGAAAATCAATCTCAGCATAGAATATTTTTATTCTTTTGGGGTTTTGGCATACAACACAGATCAAGAAGAATAATCACAGTGGCAGGTAAGAAACCAGTAACAGAAAAGCTTTACTTGAGAACAATTCACCAGATGTACATCTTAGTTTATTCTTGTATCCATCTGCAGAGTAAAACAGCCATATGCTTAGAGACATCATTGTCTTTTCTCTTTTTTTTCCTCCCCTGCACCAAAAAGAAAAGTCATTAGGTTTGACAAGAATGGTACATTTCGTAGTAATTACAAGGGAGCACAAAACAAAACCAGGCCAGTTTCACAATGTCTGTGAATGTCCTAATGCACCAAAGAATGTTTTTACATTCTGTTAGAGGGAAACTGATTAATTGGTTCTTTGTAACTCCAAATTGAAATCACAGTGTAACCTGGTTGCGCTCAGCACAGGAAGCCTTTGGGGATGCCAAAGTTTGGACAGGAGTCTGGGATGGAGAGGAGTCCCAGAACTATTGTGTTCAGTGAGCTGTGAAAAGTCATTCAGAAGAGAAACACTCAGCATCCTTTATTTATTTGCATTGAAATATTTATCTGTGATGTGAGGCATTCATAATAGATTGTCAATCTCTTGTGCCTTGTGATGAATCTGGGTGTGTTGCATTGAATTCTAAGTATTTTATTCTGTGAATAATTTCATAATTGTCACATTTCCGACCTATGAATGTTCTGGGACCTTTGGATCCAAATTATCTTTTTTTTTTTTTTTTTTCTTTCTCTAGGAAGGGAAATATCAAACCTTTAATTTTCTGTTTAAAAAAAACAACTCACCTACCTAAATTATTAATTTTTGAACTTAGAGATTAAAACTCAATCAACCTGAAAATTCATGTCTTGCTGCTCTTTCCTGATAATTGAAGGAAATTATTTATGTAGCATGGATTAATATTGTTTCATGTTCTACCTGACATTCCAGATTAAAGTATGACTTTGAAATAGAGATGGGTTGGGACTGAAATACCCTATACAACCGCTCCAGTACTTGGAAAGCAATGTGTTAGGTTCTTAATACCAAAGCTCACAAAGGAAGTCAATTTTCACTTCCATCTTGTTATGTGCTGGGTGGAACAGAGAGAGAAATGAGCTTGGGAGACCAAAAAAAAAAGTAGAGAAAGAGAACAAGGGCATGATAACAATGAGCACTATGCATCTGCGATCCTTAGCGCTGACTTGCACGGGGAGGGATGCCACAGGAGTCCTGTTTTCAGTGGAAAGACAGGAAAGTCTCTTTTCAAGCTGCATCTAACAACATCGTAGCCCCCTTTGAGCTATACACTGATATAGAGAAGGCTCTGTGTTTTTTCACTGTTGTGGGGCAAGCAAACTCCCAAATAACATCTAGAGTAACACTTAGCATTTCTGGCATAACTACGGGCCGTTTTCTGTAGAGTAGGAAGCTATGCTGGCCCACCAGCACAGGAGGGTTTCTTCTGTTTTTTTTGAGTGAGCTTCTCTCAGCCTTTTCTCTTTTCCTTTCTCTTCCTTTCTTTTCCTTTCATCTCTGATTGAAAAAGGAGCTTGGGGACAGGAGAAAAGAAGGCAGTTTAAAGGAGGTTGAACAGTGCTAACCCAGAACACAAAGGGTGGAGGTGGATCTGTTCACTGCTGGCATGCAGCCATCATGGTTATCAGCTTAATAGCATAACTTAACAGGCAGAATTACACTCATGACCTTCTGCTCCAACAGCACAAGCTTCTATCACTTGAGCTAAAGGAGAATCTCCATTAGTAGTTGCTCATTGTCACAGGGCACGTATCCCTCTCTTGGGCCAAGCACTTATAATGACAAGATATCATAAACACTTGAACAGCTCTGATTTTGTCCAGTAGAGGGAAGTGGATAGACACAAACACTAACTCAATATGTTAGAGAGAGATATCATCAACATATTAACCGCATCACGCATGATTGGCAAAAGGCGTAACGATTGCAGGACAACCTTGTGTTTCTCACCGGTGCCAAAACCCCTATATTGACTAAGGATCGTTTCCACTAGAATTGCTGCTTCTTGCACTGTCACTGTTCTTTGAATTACAGAGCTGCCAGAAAAGAGTCATCTGGATCACAAACTGATTTACCTTGTTGCTAAAAATAACACGTTGCTGTGTTACGAGCAATGCTCATTAAGTTCAATTTTTTAAATTAGGCCCTTGAAGGAAGAGGGCTATTGAAAAACGCCTTTAAGTGAGAGCTGGCAATAAGTTGCGTTTCAAAAAAAAGGTGCCTTTTTCTTGGAAATAGGAATGGAATAAGAAATTGGGTACTGCCACAGAACTCCTCCAAAGTGAGAACTCCAAAGCATTTTGATGCTGGATTTCGATTTTACTGTCGATCAGTATTTCTTGGGTAACATGATAAAAGCAAAATATTTCAGAACTATCTCTTTTCTAGACCACTGTTTACTTGCTTACACTAGCCCAGAGGCTGTTCCCTGGGGAGAAAGACAGTTACTGAACTTAAAATTGCCCCTTGTCAGCTTTAGCTGTGCAGGTACTACCTACCCAGTAGGGAAAAGAAAAAAAGTTCTTGTCTGTTTTGGAGTCATGTGTTTGGATTATGAGTCCTTTTTTAAGAGGGTCTTAAAGGCAAAGATGTACCATTTAATAGTGATAATCACACTGTTGTAGCATGGAAACACGACCAACCATATCAAATATTCCCAAGCATGCTGACAGGCAGTCGTCAGCCCAAGCTGTATTTGGAAAGCTTTCTCTGTCCCTTGAAGCAGTCCTCTCTTTTAATGCCGAATGATTCTCCACAAGGTCCACCAGCTTCTTTCCTTTCCATTGGGTTAGTTGGAGTGTCCAAATTTTAAAGGATGCCAGCTGGCTTGCAACCAGCCATTTATAGCGTAGCTCCTGTTCCAGAGCCGTTTTTTCCCCACCAACTTTGGCTGCTTCTCATCTTCATCCCTTTCTGTACAGAACTCTGAGGTCCCTGTAGAGGTTTCATAACATCCTGAAGCCTTCATCAAATGGTAAATTGGTATTCTGTTAGGCTGTCAAAAAGGATTAGAAGGAGGGATCTGTTTTCTTATTCTCATTCTTTAATGACAAGTTACATTGCCAGCCTGTCCACTAAATCACATTAGGCAAGGACTAATTTACCTCTTCATACCAAACTAGAGAGAAACCAGGAAAAAAAAAAAATTTCACACTTAGGACATGCATTGAGAATCAGATAATTCCTGTGCTACTGTAATTTTATTTTAAGAGTTAGCATTTTATTAGCATGAAAATGTATGTTATCCCTGACTGCTTTTTCCTTTTGTTTTGGAAGTATATGTACACCCATTTTAAGTAATTGTGAAGCTTTAAAACAATCCACATTTGAGAATTTCGTCAAAATCATGAAGAGTTAAGGTTTTGACACATGTATTTTCATAGAGAAATTTTTAAGTAATTCTGTGAGAATCTTATTTACATTCTTTGTCAGGGATCATCTCTTTCATCCTCTCAAAAGGAGTTTGAGTTTAGCTGGAAACTAAAGATGCTATGTTTACCAGCGCTATTTTCGCCTTTACGCCTATGTGTAGATCTCACATTGCAGCCAGTATCACTGCTCATGGGCGTAAACGTGAAGACTGACATATACGTTCTCCAAGAAGGATTCCTTAGAGAAGGAAGGAATGCGTATTGTAATGTTAGAAACCTGACTCTAAACCCAGTGCTGTTTGAGTGTGGAGTACTTCCCCCTGTCTAGGGGCATGACTGGCCTTCAAGGGAGAAAGGGGGAGATGCCTTGAAAAGAGGGAGGGGAGAAAAAAAAAAGTATCCACAACTGGCTTGATTCCCCAAAAATTCACCTTCTGTGCCTCTCACTTCCATGTTTGGAGTGCTGGCAAAATGCCATGGTTAATGCAGCTCTTTGTATTTTGCCATTATGATGATATATGTAGCATTGGGACAGATGGGGTTAATTGCAGGAATATGATTGGCAAATGTAACCGCCTAGCAGGCAGTCGAGATTGCACTATCCAAATACAGAGCTAAGAGAGTTCAATGAGTGTTAATGCTGTGCTGCATCCTGTAAGACCAGAATGAATGCCACACATTTCCAAGTATAAGAAATTCTGCATAAATAGGACATTCAATTATTTATGAATAGACTCTAAGTCAGTGATTAATTAGCATTTTAAATATGGTTGATTAACACATTAACCCTATTTTATGAAAACTCTTTTAAAAGATACATATTACATGTGGTTCCATTTGATTTTCACATTTCTGATGTCTTTCATCTGTTAGATTACTGTGTCCTATAAGACTTTCTAGAACGTTTAATTATTTACTTTACAAATGCAGGATGTTATAATGATATTTGTAAAGAAAAAGCTAGGATAATGAATATACAATACAGTATTAGCAGCTTCCTCAACTGTTGACAGGAGGTTAGGGGGGTATGGGTGGAGGAAGAAAGAAAATCAAAACAAGATAATAATGTTGCACTAGATGTATACAAGTGAATATGCAATAAGCATTGGGAATAGTGTACAAAAGCAATAACATAATTTACCATTCTGTATGGAAGAACTATCTGAGGTGCTTTTGTCTGTATTGAAGGTAATGTTTGGAAGCCTTCACTGGAAAGCAGAATATAACCTAGAAACTGTTTGCATTATCAGTTACAGAAGAAAACATTTACTTGTTTAATAATCAGTTATTTATTTCTATTATTAATTATTCATCCATCTCTCAGCGATTACTAGCACACTAGCTGCTATTGTACCAAGGGCTGGGATTTACCTGTCAGACCTAACGATGAAGAGAAGTTTCTGATATATGAACATATTTAGACCTTATAAATAGAAGAGAAAGGAGGGAAACACCCCCTCCCCCCCATCAGTAGCTTAGTTCATTTTAAACTATTTGTTTCTGTATAGATTGATCAAGTTCCAGAGTTGCCTAATAACCTAAGATACCTCTTTCCTGTATATTTGGCCAGCAACCTACATACTGTTCTCATGTAATAAAGTGAAATTATGCTGGGAGTGAAACTGTCAGAACTGGCCTTTTTTTGGAGGTCTCATCTCATTA
The DNA here is from genome assembly GCF_965183815.1 of Platalea leucorodia. NCBI lineage: Eukaryota > Metazoa > Chordata > Aves > Pelecaniformes > Threskiornithidae > Platalea > Platalea leucorodia. Next base: position 38,455,792 of record NC_138830.1, read on the forward strand.
CATACTGAATGCTGAAGACATTCAGCCTTCAGAGCACTCAGCATCTCATAAGGGTCCATATTTAAAGTACGCACCTGCTCCTCTGCAGTAAATAGAGCATTGATATTCTTGCATGAAGGCATATGCTTTAATATTTTGTGTAATTGGCTCTGTCCCCATTTCTGTAAAAGGGTATCACAATTGGTCATGTTAGAGTTGACCATTTCCCCCCTACATTGTGAAGACGAAAAAGCCCTGCAAAGATCACTTCAAACTGCGCTTGGAATTTTCCAAAGTTAAGCTGTGTGTAAAACAAAAGGGGGGGAAATGTGTGATACTGAAAATCGGTCAACTGGCTCTTCAGCTGAAAAATGGCTTATTAGCAGGGAAGTAGTTAAGGTACAATATAGATTTATGGACCAAGGTAATTGAAAAAGGACAGAATTGATGATTTTTACCTATCTTAATCAGTGAGATTATTTGTACAGTGTGAGAAGCACTTCGTCTACAGTATACTTGTATGCTTCTTGTATAGAGAAGCTGTTAATGTCATTGTCCCGCTGCTCAAGTCAAGGGCCTGATTCTTCTCCAGAAATTCCTCCTTTTCAGTAATGTTATTTTGCCATCAAAACTATCCTTAACCTTCATAGTATTGCCTTTCCCATCTGGAAAAACAGATACTTAAATTTTTAATTTGCTTACTTCTGCTTTAGGCCTGGAAATGCAGGCTAGACTATTTCATTTTTTGACTATAAGATTATGTCCATGGAGGTAGCCACACCAAAGTGAAGGTCCATATCTATAAAAGATGGGAATTGGAGCATCTGGATAAGGTGGATGCGTTCCATGCGTTAGGGGACGATATGCAAGGGTATGTGATTACCATATATCAGGAGACTTGTGGAGCAAGTTCAGTGAAGTCATTATGATGATATCATTGCTGGTAGCCGTTACTTTGCATTACTAGTGGCCATTACTGTAATCTAAATGGACATTGGGAGGAGATTATGGTGAAAGGTGCTAATGGCTTGCACATTAGAGGTCATTAACATATAAGCACCCAGGATGAAAGTCTATGTACAAAGAGTTAAATAAATTGTGCAGCAGCTTCCCCCAGGGAGTCATTAAAGGTATTATGCAAGTTTAAGTACTCTTCTTTATCTGGGCTATTAGACCTTTCAAACTAGGAGGTCTAAAGGAAGAGCTTCTGAGTAGTGGTTTTCCCAGGTGTAAAATCAAGCCTGTGGGCTGGGGCTGAGGGGTGGTGGGCTAGAGTGGAAGACAACATATAGTTTAAGCAGGTAAATCTGTCAGGTTTCTCAAATGCTGGAGAAAAAACTGTTAAGTGTGTGCAGTTTTTGTGTTCAAGGGAAGAAGGTGCACCTTTTAGGGCTTTAATTTGGAATACAGTCAAATTACCCACCTCATCATGAGCTGAAAGGTTTGCTGTATTATTGCAATATTTTGTTTCACTGTCTATTTAAAAAAAAAATCTAGTCAAGTACCAGTATGCAGAGTGCAAGTATTCTAGCAATGTCAGTATCTGCTATCAAAGATTTTCCAATACTATTAATGTAAAACACTAGGCATTGCCAAAATCCTACTGTTTTCACTCCCTGGCTTGAATAAATAATGGAAGACAGGAATAAGTAGAAAAGGGAAATAAATTCTTCCTCTCAACTGAGGCTGTCTTTGCAGAGATGTGTATTTTCTTCCTCCAGTATGCCTCTAGAGCTGATAGTAAAAGTAATTCAGAAACTTCAGCTAGCACACAAGGCAGCAACCCAGCTCTTCTGTGGGAAGGTTCCCTGCTTGCTACAACTCTCTATACATTGGAGTTTATTTTCAGGCCTTTTCATTCATGGCCAACCAAGATATACATGCAACAACTGTGGTGTGTCTTACAGTATCTAACCACACTAAAGTAAACCAAGAGTAAGGGATTTTGTATTAGTAAGCCTCTCTTGAATTATCTGATTTAAGGTATATGGCTCAGTCAAATCTGTTTATTTGCAGAAAGTTTTGCAAGACTTGTGTTTGTACAAAAGTCTTTCGACCAGAAGGAGATAAGTCATTACTGAAGATAAGCCATTATAACCAAGATAGAAACCAAAGAGTGCGAGGTGGTAGAGTGGTAAACCAGAGCGCTGTAGTTAGGGCTAAGAAATAGATTCCATTTGGGGTAATTCTGTATGAATCTTGTGTTACAGTTAAACTTACTTTCAAATACCTACCATAAATATGCAGGAATCCTGGTCCGGAGTCCTCCATACACATCTCAGGGTACGTAACCAGGGAATGACCAGCTTCAGTCTCACCCAAGGGACTAGGTTTCCCTCCCAATATAGGGTGAGCCCACAAGCTTGTTTACGCTACGTCTTATGCTGAAATAAAGTCAGGATGTTACTGAAGTGAACACATTGCCCCAGAAAGGTTTATCTCCCAGTTTAGGCATAAACTTAAATGCTTTAATGCAACTGTGTGATTAAGGTATGGACTAGAGAGGAAGAGAACAGTATGAGAATATTTCCACAGATGTTTTATTGAGGGTTCATAGTAGCAAAAGAGAAATAATTTGGGTTTTGTCCTACAATATCTTTAGTCTTCAAAGGCTGCAAATCCTATAATTAATTGACAGGTAGAAAATAGGCTGTACAGAAGTTAATTCACTAGGGACTACAATTGCTGCGCCTGTGCCCTCAGTGCCTGTTACAGTCCTGATCCAAAGTCAGTTGGAGCCAATCGATCAGGCCCTAATTGCACACTGATTAGTATCGCTGTGCTTGGCAGCATAGTAAATCTTTAAGAATTAGGAGCCACTGTGTTTTTTGGAGTAGTTCTTTTCACCATTATGTGTGACTGATAACTTGCAGTGGGATTTAAACACAAATATCATATTATTGAGAGACAACACTATGTGTAATTGTTGCCAAGATAATAGATGAAATAGCTCAACTTCCATTGGAAAAGTTTCAAAGGTTGAAAAGTTTCAGACAGGCTTTTTTTGCAGGTGTAATGAAAGGATCAGCATGTATTTCCCCCAAAGGCTTTCATTTTTCATTTTTATCCTTAAGAGAAGCTGGTGGCACTTCCTGGGTATTGTCATTGACTAAGGCACAAAAGAAGGAGAAAAAAGAAACAATTGATTTAAAAAAAAAAAAAAAAGAAAGAAAAAGTGAATCAAAACATGACTTCTTGTTTTCAAGAAGAAGGGCCAACTTTTACTTTATAGTAACAGCTTTGAGATCAGCAGCTGTGGGATTACATGGCAGAGGTTTGTAAAAAAAATCAATAACTGCTGCTGTTTGGAGAGAGGGAAAGAAAGGACAGCTAACTAGACCAGATTGTAACAGTTCTGCAAGCAGTCACAATGCTCACCTTACAACAGCGCAGCCCTGCAAATTATTAAATAATAAATCACAAAGTCGAACAGTCTTGGGTGGACAGAATGCGTTTGACTGTAAAGCAGACAGAGGCCTATGAATTATTCACATCTCAAGCAAAGATAAAACAAGCAGAGAAGAAATGAGAAGAATTCTTCCAAACAGGTTCTCCTGTACTGAAATATACCTTTTGATTACTGATACATATTTGGGGATTCAACCGGTCAAAGTCATGCCAGAACTAAGAAGAAGGAGACAACTGCAACCTAGGTTTAGTGCTATGGGAAAATCCTGGCATTAATAAGTAACTTCAGAAGTAATGTGCCTGTGAAATATCATTTTGCAACATTAGTATGTTAGCAATTAAGGGGGAAAAATGGATCTCGGAGAATAATTGTCATAGAAATGTCAAGATCTCAAGTATTTATCTTTAATTTAGTAAGTTAAAACTTGGTAAGACCTTATTTTAATCAGAACAGCAAGCTGAAAGCTGAAAATCTGCTTATGAAAATGGTGGAGATCTTATGTTTTGATAATTTTAAGCATCTGACTTAGCTTAAATGGGAGGAAAAGAGTTAAAGCTGATATTCAATATAAAGATAAGAAAGAAAAGCAGAATTCTCCATTCTGGACTGTGAGCTTTTATTACTGGTTTATAACATTTAGGTTATTTGAACGTAGCCAATGTCTATGACTTACAGAGGAAACAAAATCAATCAAAACACTCATTTTCCTTTGAAGGCTTCTTTTTTTTTTTTTTTTTTTTTTTTTTCCTCCCCTAGCAGAATTTCAGGCTTACTACACTGATGCACTGATACAGTGGAAGAAAATATGTATGGCCAAATCCTGCTGACACTGACTGAGGCCAGAGCATAACACTCTTGGGGCTATATTGATGACGACTCCAGAATCTGATCTATTCCATGTTCCTAGAGAGATAAAGGGTTTAAAAAGGGCTTTACCCCACCAGATCTGCATGGTTTAAATGATGACCTTTGTTTAAAACTCACTCTCTTAAAATTGGATATATATGTATAGATGGTAGTGATGCCTTCTTTATGAAACCATATGTTTATCTGAGTGATATGGTTTCATGAAGGATGGAAACATACTGCTGATGAGCCTAATGCTGTCTGAAGCTATAGAAAACCACCTCTCCTTCATTCTTTGCTTCTTGAAGACCAAGTCTGTGAACAAACCTATTTGTGGGAACCTTTCCCATGACTGACTGTGTGTTACTACATTTAGGAGCAGTGGCGAAGCTGGTGTGCCTCATCTTTCAATCTATTTGCATGTTATTGAATGTTTTATTTTTGCAATAAGAAAGTGCGATGAAGAGAAAAAGAGAGGATGACCTAACTCAAGGGAAGACATAACTAATCCTGCTGAAGGCCTGCGTACGAGTGCACTGGAGTCCCACTGACTGGTTGGAAACCTGCATATTCCAGTAACTGGAAGCAAATGGTCTCAGTTTTCTGAGCCCCAGCTCTTCCAGTGTCTGGGCCTGTGAGAGTTTCCCATAAACGTGTGGCCTGATAAGGAACAGAGTTGCTTTACTAGCGTAGCTGCTGCAAACTGCAAGCGCAGATGAGAAGCAGCACACACCAGCTCCCGAGGACGGGAAGTCTGGTTCGGGGTACAAAGGTGGGGCGTCCCTCCCCACACCTCCTCCAGAGTCAGTCCCCTCATGCCTGTTTATTCCCAGCCCGCAGTCGGTCCTTTCATCTGAAATATGTAGAATTGTTCAGGTCAGTCTTCCCGGTCTCCTGATTTCCTGCACTCCAGGCAAATCAATATTGACCTGCCCGTGCCCCAGCAAAGGCTGCGTCCAAACCTTGCTCCTTGCCTTCCAGACCCATAGCTCCCCCAGCTTTTCTCTGTAGTCAGCTTGCTCCCAGCTGCCTTCGCTTGTGAACCAAGTGTCCTCTTGTGCCAGTGTGTGATTTTCCCTGAGCTAGAGGGGTTACCAAGCCAGCTACAAGTTGATTTTCACAGAGGTGAAAATCACAGGGATACAATAAGGCTAGGGGACAAGGTGTGAAATGTTGTATTTCAAAAGAGTTTTTGAGAGGGATGCAGATGATCAGTGATAATACAGGGGTAAAAGTGATATACAGCAGAGCTTCAAAGGTGTAGACAAGAGGCTTCAACTTGATAAAAACAAATCTAAAACAGTGAATAAAAGCAACTTAAAAGGTAAATGGCCAATATAGCCAGCTGTGAGAAGGTGTTACTCCAGTGCTTTGTGTAGCCTGTAGGAGAGGGGTGAGTTGAAATGAGGAACTAGTGATCCAGGTGAAGGGAGACCTGAAGTATTAGTAGCTACAGAGCTGGCAACTTCTCTTAGGTATTTTAAACAGTGCAGGACACACCACTTCTGACTGAAGGGTGCCGATGCATCTGTGGAGCAACTGAAAATTCACTCTGGTATACCAGAGCTAAGCAGGTATTTTGCTGGTATCTGCTTGCCAGCAGCGAGGAAGTTATGCATCACTTAGCTGCTTCGTTATGCATTTAATGTATGTGTTCAAGTATTAGAAATGACCTTGTAGGTTTTGTATTGAAACTTCAGTTCTTATAAGTTATAGATTCCTGAACAACAGATGGTCAATGGAAAGCATAAGATTAACCAGAGGATATACTGCACTGGTATTGCCTAAATATTTCAGGTGGACATCTGACAACTTTAGTAGCAACAAAAGTTAATCAAGTTTCTGTACGTGGGGCAGCATAAATACAACCTGTACTTACCAGCTTTTTATTCAGAGCCTGCCATGGCAGCAGGAAGTTTCAGCCTTGCTTTAAATTACTTGATTAGGTTTGCCAAGAATCAGAATCCAGACTTGGAAAATTTACACAGAAGTTGGCAATAACAGTGGGGTTTTTTTCCTCTACAGTACTTACAAGAGAAAGATGCTCCTTTTCTTTTGCAGTAGTCAAAGAAAAAATTAGTTCCTAGTGGGGCCTTCCATTCAGATGTGCCAGTGACATTGATGTATAGGTCAGGCTTGCGCAAATCAGACAAGAGTAATTTGGGTGTATGTTTTGCCCTATATGTTCAATATTAAAGCACGTTAAAAAACCATCTTCTAGAATATACTGTATGTAATATCAAGATTTTGGTAGCAGAAGGTTGTTTTAACTGTTGCTTTTTTTTCCATTAAACAATAGACCAAAAGAACGCGACCAAAGATATTTTATACTTAAAATTTTTTTTAAAAAGGTTTTTGTTAGAGCATCAGGTCTCTTTGCTACATATGCACCTTTGTTTAGGAGTGTATATTGCTGTTGCTTCTCTTGCCTCCTGGTTTAACTGAATGTTGCCAGTAGATATTTTCTGTCTTTGGGGCATTAGGTAGAGGAGGTACCAGCAATGTAAGCCTTGCTTATGCTGAAGCAGGAACTGCCTGATAAAGAAAAGATGAAACTTGTTTTAAAATGTTTCATTTTATTCTTAAAAAAAAAAAAAAAAAAGTGAGCACCTGCATAATGTGCTCTGGTGAGTACTATCAATTAAAGAGTCGTGAAGTAGATATTAGAACATTATTTATAATACTGTTATATAATGGCTTAGATGGACTGCACTGGAGAAATTAACATGACAGAGGGATGGAAATCGTATTAGAATTTGGACTTACTTGAAAGTCGATGAAATTATATTAAAAAAAATACCATTCAGAATAAACACTAATGACATGCCTTTTTATTGATGTTTAATTCAGAAAAGAAGTTAATGCATGCCTTGAAAAGCAAAGAAGGACTGCTTTATGCTTAATAATTTGGTTAAACTGAATTTCTTACAGAAAATTAATTTGCTCTTAACAACCAGATGACTTTCTAGAAGGGAAAAAAGTTTTAGTATTAGCTTCTTTTTCTGAGTACCAGTGCTCTTCAGTATGTTTGAAAGACTAAGAACTGGTTGGATGAATACAGTTAGAAACTTTTGGGCTGAACACAATATTTTTCCTGCTTGGTTTTTGGAGATGCAGTTTGCTTCTGACCATCCTGAGAAGGACAAAGGCCATTCAAGCTGTGTGCGTGGCCATGGTATTAAAAGGGTTGGCAGAGATCCCACAACCCTCAGAAAGCACAAAACATAGGATCTCTTGTAATCCCCAAAATCCACTGTTTGCCATAGTGTACTCTTCAAATCTATGCAACTTAATAAATGAAAGGTTTTTAGAGTGCTAACTTAGCTAAAATCCGTGATTGGATTCTGTTGCTAAATCAAGTCAAGTATTCTTCGATTGTTTTATACATATATGTATATCGAGGACATGGTATAGATGGACTTGGCAGTGTTAGGTTAACAGTTGGACTCGATGATCTTAAGGGTCTTTTTCAACCTTGACGATTCTATGATTCTATATAGTGTTCATGCATCCATGTAAAGCTCTCCTGCAACATGGCTACCTGCTTCACCGCAAAGAGCAGGGAATTGAATAATTATGATAAATTCTCCAGCTTAATCTGGTAGCTGTAAGTAAAATTGAAAGATCTGAAGTAAGATA